>NW_027660542.1:0-251923 GCF_963280865.1 Gymnoscopelus braueri | reverse complement strand
AGATGCTATTATGAATATATTATATTAATGTGTAGCCTACTTCAAGATAGAACATCGCGTCATTATGGCATTCATTACATTAGCCTAATTTTATAATCTGAATTTATTCTGCTAGTTGAAATAATGATAATGAATGATAAGAAATGTGGCACCCGTGGCTGGGTGCACCTCTCCTTTCCAAAACACCGCCTATTAGAGATGCGCGGATCGCGGTTTTAGCTGGTTTGGGTGGATTCGGGTCAATCAAATATAATTATTAATTAATATCGGATAAACCGCGGGTGAAATATTGCGGTAAATAAATTAATGACATCTAATATATCTATATCTATCCATAAAATAGCTGTGCTTGTGTCTGTGTGAGTGTGTAGAGCAGCCTCTGTGCGATGCGATCTCAAAATTAACCGGTGCTGCTCTGCTGCGAGTATGTTCAGCGCAGCAGAGCAGTGCGCTCTGTATGTTGGATGCCGCATGTATGTTGGTTGCCCTGTATGTTGGATGCCGCACATTAGTCTGTATGTTCAGCGCAGCACCGGTTTTAAAAAAAAGAAAAAAGACGCACCGACATTCCATAGGCTAAATCAATGCATTTGTGATCACATCGCACAACTAATACTAAAACTAACGGGGAATACCTAGAAAATAATAATATTTTGACATACGGGAAAAAACGGTTGGGTGCGGAATTTAAATTGGATAATATAATTATTGCGGTTGGATAACGGGCGGATTAATTAATTTGTACATGCGGATTCGGGTGACGTGAGAGGCATCTCTACCGCCTATGTACGGAAATGCGTTTGGTTATTAAACCTTGATGTTGGCTTGGGGGATTATGGATTTGTCTATAGTCCCATGGGACTCAGGGACCAAATATTGAATAAATGGTATTTTTGGAATGGCAGGGCCTTATAGAAAACTGGAAACACCGCCATTTCCGAATACTAGAAGTCAATGATAGGAATGGCGGTGCGTTTGATTTCGGAATGGCGGTGTCTTATAACAAAATGGGAAACACCACCATTCCGAATGATAGAAGTCAATGGTAGGAATGGCGGTGTTTCGGAATGGATAGGTGCACCCGACCCCCACGGCATATTGTATACAATTGTGTTGCAGATTAAACCTTTTCATAGATTTCATAGACTATCAATGTTTATTTCAGACATTTAACCACTGAAACCCGCAATACTTATTAAACTTGACTGTTGGCTCTGTACTTGATCTGCTCTTTTTTCCGTCTACACCAAGACCTCTTTGCCAAAAATAGACGATCTACAAGCTCACAACGCCTCGCGCTGCGAGGTGTTGTGTGCTTGTAGATCGGATATTTTTGGCAAAGATTTTCGGCTAATGTTCCCCCCAGAAATTTAATAGGGATTATAGGGTTAAAGACAAGAAAAAAAACATATCAGACTGGGCTAGTGGATAAGATGTTGGCTTTCCACACGGGAGATCAGGGTTCGATTCCTAGGAGTTACATTATGCTTAGTTTCTAGCTTCAATGTCTGCTACAGACTTAAACGACATAATTGTGTTACTGTAATTCTTAAATATATTTTGTTCACTTGTTATCAATATTAGTTTTTCACTGACATGCATGGTTTTATGAATGCAGCGTAGAACTAAAGCTTATTGTGATTTTAATATTGAGAGTACACTGTTTTTCCCTTTGTAGCTCATTTGCATATCTGCGACGCAATGTGGTTCGCTCCAAGAAGCGACCTGCTGCTCTGTCAAAACTATCTCCGGCGATTGCCAGGAAGTACATCAGGCTTCAGTTTTTTTCTCGTGCCTGGTCCTACGGACCGCACACCAAACTCGTCCGAGGAAATCAAACTCCTTGAGGCAGGCTTGGGGAAAAGAAGTGTGACAATGGCTGAGGATGCTGGCCATGATGAGGTAACCTTATATATTATGTGCAGTAATTCATTGGACAGAGGTTTTCAAACATTAATTTTGTTGATTTGTTTTGGTTAATGAGTTTTTGAGTACAGTGGTTACAATGACCCATTCTATAGATGGGTATGGATGGACCTGTTGCTCTTTCTTTTTTAAACTCTATGCTCGGAGTCCACACCACAACTATAACTTCTACAACAGTGGTGAACGATATTGTTGGGATCGCTTGTTCAAGACGATAGAAACACTGACAGCCAATCAAAATCATCAACATTTACAGGGCATCACATGATTCAATACGTCACTCAGGGCCAACATGTTTACAGCATTTTATTGTTTTCAGTGTTGATGCTCACATCATCATTGAGTTATCTTTATAGTTATTGTCTGTGTGGATGACCCTAACACTGTTTGTCAGGTGAAACCTTTTTTAGATTGTCAGTCTACTTGACAATCTAAAAAGTACTCCAAGTAGGCCTACTCCAAGTTGAAGAAGCTGGAAGGAGCCTGGTTTTATCCCAAAGCGATATGTAATCCTACTGGAGCTTTTACTACATCGAATAAATTCATTAATTCTTAAAACAACCAATAGGAGGGTAAACATGCACATAGTAATTCAGTCTGTCCTTATGATATCGTTAGTGTTTCTTCTATAATTCAATGTTTCTTTAAGTGGCAATTCTCAAAAACGTCTCAGAATACTAAGATACTTTGTTTTAGTTTTTCTTTTCTCACCCCTTCCTCCCCTACCCCTCCCCCCTTTGAGAAATGATGGAGCTTGTACAAAAATGTCACCCATTGTTTTACACCTATAAACCTGTGACAAAAGTCTGATTCTGTATTTGCGTTCTGTATTTAGGTGGTCACGGGCAGAGAAAACTAAATCAGGTCATTGGAGACGATGGGGGCTACACAGGACGTTTCTTGAAGAGTGTCACAAGTAACGGCAGACAGATCCTGTACATCGTCCCATTACAAGAGGAGCTGGATGCAAGGCCACTTCCCCATGATGCTCCGGAGTTTTCCAAAATGCCAAAGGCCTGCTGCAAAAGGTGTGGCGTTGTTATGCCATTGCAGTTCCTGCCGCTCCACATCAAATCATGTGATGTTGATGAGG
This sequence comes from Gymnoscopelus braueri, assembly GCF_963280865.1. Classification (NCBI taxonomy): domain Eukaryota; kingdom Metazoa; phylum Chordata; class Actinopteri; order Myctophiformes; family Myctophidae; genus Gymnoscopelus; species Gymnoscopelus braueri. The sequence goes on along the minus strand of NW_027660542.1, from coordinate 248,904 downwards.
TAAGTAACACTCAAATTATTCACTGTAACAGAATACAGGTTAGTTGATTACATATACTAGTCGATACCCGGTGAAGTGCGCAGGCGAAAGTAGTTGCAAAGGTGGGGTTATGCCGCGTCCCGTTGCGACATAAAAACGCTAATAAACAGCTGCCATTTGGGGAAAGCGAAAAACGGGCTTCGCTGTTAGGTGCACATGGTAATGGTCAATGGCTGTGTGCAAATTCAGATCAATTGCGCCAGCCAGTGAGGAGAACCGGGCAGAACACATTTTGGCCTCACCACATTTTGGTCTCAGAGGTTTGTAGAATTCTAGGAGGATGTAGGCTTCTTTACGGCATTGCGGTATAGGGGCAGAGTCAACTCTTAGTTTGTGTGTCTGGGGCTAATCAGCAAATGCTGGGTGCCAAATTTCTTGTGCCTGTAGGCCAAGGAAGTATATTTGACTGGAAGTCAGTGGAGATCGGATTGGACTGAAACTTGGCCCAAATATGTAGACGACTGACGACATAATTTGATCATGGTACTGACGTCATAGACAGGTGGCAGGCCAAATGAAGTCTAGACTCCACATGGAAGTACCCTGTTCTAAGACCCTGTCTTGTTTTGTTAATTCCATACCTAAGCCCCCTACCTAAAATGCATTTTTGCTCTATTTACAGATCAGCGATGTGCCACAAAGTATAGATGAAGACCTTGCTATAGTTGAGGATGACTGGCAGAAGGAGACTCGCTCACTGCATGGAGGTATAGGAAAAACTCCTTAGACAAGACTTAAAGAAAAACATTTTTATTTATTTTGTGATGCCCATAATGTGCTCGGTGCTCAGTGGATTAAAAAGCAAACGTTTCAGTCCTCCCAGGACCTTCGTCAGTGCTTTATAGCACTTTAATAAAGAAAAATATTTTTCTTTAAGTCTTGCCTAAGGAGTTTTTCCTATACCTCCATGCAGTGAGCGAGTCTCCTTCTGTCAGTTTACCTTTATGTTTTTCGAGACCACCGCACCTGCAGTTAATCTTCACCAAAAGGACAAAGAAAGGCACAACAGTGCTCCTGTTCTTTATAGTTGAGGATGAGAATGAAGACCTTGCTCTAGTTGAGGAGGATGAAGACAGCGCTACAGTTGAGATATTATACATTTCATTTTTTACTTGCTACCCGCAATGTCCTGTGAGGTGGAAATACTATGAAATAATAAATAAATACAAATTTCTCTCATTTCAGGAAATATGTCCAATCTGTGGTGAACCATTTCCCAAAGAGGACATAGCCTGGCATGCCAGCTCTTGTGGAGATGGGTACTAATACATTTGACTTAAGTGTGCCTTTACATTTCACTAATGTGATGTTTTTTACTGTAATAATTACAGCAGAGGTTCTCATGGTATACGTGTATGTAAATCTTTAGAATTTCTGCAGACAGCAGTACCTTTGGTTCAAGTGGGAGCGTATCTATGTTCCCCAGGTTCTATACAGTGCCACAAAGGACCAATCCCACTGCTGCAGTTGGAACATCAGCTGTGGTTACTGGTCCTGCTGTCCCAGGTCCTAGTCACACATCAGCTGCTGGTCCCAGTCACTCATTGGTTGGTCCTGCTGTACCAGGTAACAGTCACACCTCACAAAGCCACCCTTATATTACACTTTGCAGGTTTCCGAAAAGGTGAAAGGTATTGCCATTTTATACAATCTGTATCCTCAGCTGCTCTTTGAAGTTAATTGTTAGTAATTAGAACCCTCACATACACATAATATTTAAAGTTACAATCCAATAGTTTTATGTCTGTTGATTCCCTCTTCCAATGGTGAGAGGTAATTGCAACAATGTCCAAACTAGTGTCCATCCATTATGGTACACTTTATTGGCATTATCAACCAGTTTGTATCTTTGAAAATGTTGAGATGCATTAGTTGTATTAACAAACTCTACTTTGGTTAACACAACGTTTTAGTCCATAAATTAAGATTGTAGCTTTAAATGTTGAATATCACACTGACTGTAAGTTGTTTATTTTGGTGTATTTCATAGACTGGCAGGAAATTGCAGTTGCTGCAAGGGCCGCTCCCTGAACACGTATGTTCAGGGAGCAACGGGGGAGCCAGCCATTCGCTTCACAATGGATCTACATTCCAATGTCACTGACAGAGAATCATCTGTCATCGCATTCTACAAGCAAAATAGACCTAAATGGGCTGCAGAACTTTCCTGTGTGCTGGAAAGTAGCAATATTTATTTTCAAATATAATATATGGTAACATTTGTAAAGAGGTCTTTCAGTCACACATTACACATTGAGATCCCATGAAAAATGGGAAAGAATTCATACGGTTACTGCTTCTGCAGACATTGTGTTGGTAATATGACAATGTAGTCCTCATATGTCATTTGCTCAGTTTGGAAAAACCACATGATTATTATTTTTTCTATTAGACAGACATGCAGACGGCACGTGGTGTAATCGTTTGGGGAAAAGCATTCATTCAACAACATGCATTCATTAAAAATATCTATTTCAGTACACAGTTGCTAAATTCTCAGTTCGGTTATTTATGCCACTGATCATTTGCTAGTTATATTAGATTAAATTGAGAACTGTATCACGCTAAAAATGTCAGTAGCAATTTGTTCTTTTCAATGCACATCACATGTATTTCAACAGATGGCAGCATAAATAGTCAGTGTTTCCTTCAGGTGCAAATAAAACACAGCTTCAAATAAATATTGGTGCTTTGTTTTCCAAATCAAATTATATGCCACTAAAACCTTGATAAGAAAGTAACACTGTAACATGCACTAAACCCCAATGACAAGCCTTTGACAACTTTGCCATGCTGTTTTAATTGTTGATTTAATTATTTATTGCCTTGGATGTGATTTGCTGATTAATTTCCTTTCTGGGATTAGTAAAGCATTTCTATTCTATTCTAAGTATGTTTATATCGCGTTATAGGGATGCATAGCAAGTGTTACCGAAAGGTCCTTTTACTTCAATGTGATATACAGTTTGATAATATAATCATATATTACATGATGGTATATTGACACATTTAAGGGCATCACTTTGATTATGGCACCAAAACAATAAAGTTCCTGCAATAAAATAAAAAGTGTGTAAAATGCATTTTTCCCAATGCAGGTTAATATAACAAAGTAGGTCAAAATAAAACATTTGGGAGATGAAAAATGAAATGTTTAACTCAGTCAAACCACATCGAGTTGAATATTTCAACATGTATGCCCTCCTATACTGTTTACGCTAGACACTACAAGCTCCACATTGTAAAAGCAATTTCATTTTTTAAGTTATTCTCAAGAGTCATTCACACACACACACACACACACACACACACACACACACACACACACACACACACACACACACACACACACACACACACACACACACTTAGCTTGCTTATGGTTGTCCATCGAATCCGATGATGACGTCCACTTATGTCCGTAGCGGTGGGTTCGCAGGTGGCTAAAAAGTCCTATCCTGAAACCACATGTTCTATTGCAGGTAGGGCATGTGTAGGTTGTAGTGGCGGTAGTGGTGATGGCAGTCATGGGTGTGTTCCTCCTCTGTCTCTGTTGTTGCCTTCTGGCAGTCCTGTCCTCCTCCAGCCTGTGAGTTCCTTCGTGGCAGCGCTGCCGCCACGAGTCACGGTCAGCAGTCTCAAGGTCCTCAGGCCTGATCTTGCACTTCTTCAGTGAGGTCTTTAGCTTGTCCTTATACCTCTTCTTCGGCCCCCCTGCCAAGCACTGGCCGTGGTGTAACTGGCCATACAGCACTCTGCGGGGCAGTCGGTCTTGAGGCATCCGGATCACATGTCCAAGCTAGCGCAGTTGGTGCTGGGTGATTGTGGCCTCGATACTTCGGCAGTTTGTTTTCGCCAGTATCTCCGTATGAGGCACACGATCACGCCAGGTGAGGCCCAGGATGCGCTGTAGGCATCCAATATGGAAGCGCTCCAAGGTCTTGATGTGACGGCTGTATGTGTATGTGTATGCACACACACACATACACAGACACACATAATTTTCAAACGTAACCAATTCAGTTTAATGTTGGGTAGGCATAGCCAGTTTTCCAATAGAATGGAATATATTTCATATTTTCTATTATATGGAGATGTGTACACTGGTCTACAGCTTGTGTAAATAAATGACACAATCGTGTGTCAATGAGATAAATCATCTCTCTGTCTCTTCAGATATTCATAATACATTTCTAGATTGTGACCTAAATATGTGCTATTGGTCAGCTGTACTGATTTCTAATTAGAAACCTTTTTGATTAACCACTGGAATCATGATATTATGTAATCTAGAAGTCAAAATAGTGGAAAAACAAATATTTGTAATAATTTGTAAATATTATAATTTTTAATTAGTACCATTGGATTTCCTGGCACTAAACATTTAGAAGTCAAGATATTGGAAAAAAAAACGAATATTCAAAGGTTGCCATTTTTCAAAATCTACGATGGCCACCATTTTGGCTTTTGCGCCAATTGAATCATGGATGTTCTGATTTGTCATACTCTGAAGTTTCCAAATGTGCACAGTTTTCCTAATCCCCCGAATATTTGAACAAACCTTCATATTTGGACATATTGAACTGGACTATGTGAGCTGGAGGGAATAATTCAAGATAATCCTAAATGTTCCAACATGTTGAATCGAAAATAACATCCATACACAAGATAAAATAAAAATCCAATCATAAGAAACTATTCATGTTTGTTTATTCAGTCATGTTGATATTGTCATATTATGTGATTCCACTGCTTAGTATCCTTGTCATTGTCATCCTGGATTAGACTGAATGATAATAAATGTGCCTGTGTGTGACTAATTTAAACTAAAGGCCCCCCCCCCCCCCGTATGATTCCTCATGTGTCTTTTTAGATTACCCATTTCAGCAAAGCCTCTACCACAAACTGCACACTGTGTGAGACGTTGTGTTTTTAGATCACTTTTGCAAACAAAGCCTCTCCCACAAACTGTTTAAGTAAAGGGCTTTTCCTCATGTGTGATTTTAGTCTAACCATCTGACTAAAGCCTTTACCACAAACTGCACAAGAAAAAGGATTTTCACCTGTATGAGTCCTCATGTGTATTTTTAGAGTACCCTTGTGAGCAAAGCCTTTACTGCAAACAGAACAAGAAAGGGGCTTTTCACCTGCATGCATGTGTAATCATATGTCTTTTTAGAGAATGTTTCCGATTAAAGCTTTTACCACAAGCTGCACAAGAAAAGGGCTTTTCGCCTGTATGAGTCCGCATGTGTGTTTTTAGATCACCCTTTTGAGCACAGCCTTTACCACAAACTGTACAAGAAAAGGGCTTTTCACCTGTATGAGTCTTCATGTGAGTTTTTAGAGTACTTTTCAAAGCAAAGCTTTTACCACAAAATGCACAAGAAAATGGCTTTTCGCCTGTATGAGTCCTCATGTGTGTTTTAAGATGACCCTTGTGAAAACAGCCATGACCACAAACTGTACAAGAAAAGGTCTTTTCGCCTGTATGAGCCCTCATGTGTGTTTTTAGATCAGCCTTGTAAGCACAGCTTTTACCACAAACTGCACAAGAAAAGGGCCTTTCCCCTGTATGAGTCATCATGTGCGTTTTTAGATTTCCCTTTCGATTAAACATTTTGCCACACTCTGTACAACTAAAACTTTTCTTCCCTGTGTGACTCCTCGTGGAGTGAGTTTGTTTCAGTGTTTTTAAAGCTGACTGATCTCCCCTAGTCTCCTCCCACTCATCACTGTCTTCGGTGTCCGATTCAGAACAGTGAGTAGAGAGGAGCTGGTCATCACTGGTTGGATGTGATGTTCCACAGTCCTCTACATCAGGTTGTGTTTTCGTGTGTTCAGTTGAGGTGCTGGCTACAGGCGCCGTCTCCCTGTTTTCATCATCATCTTCACTTTTCACTGCTAGAAATGTCAACGTTGACCCACCAGCCTCTTCTGGTCTTTGAAGTAGCTCCTCCTGTTCCTCTTTAATCTGTGGAGGTTGTGGTTCCTCCTGGACAACACTGGGGCTCCTCTCATGTTTTGGAGATTTTGATTCCTCCAGGACCAGACTGGAGCTCCACTCCTCTTCAGGGAAAACCTCCACTTTACACAAAGGGACATGGAAGAAGTCTAAGAAAAAGATACAATGAGACTCTATAAAAGGTTTGAAATTTACATGATTTCATGCAGTGTTACCTCTGCTTTATGAAAAGCTGGTGCACACACATCCACTTCAATGCCCAAGTACAGTACAAACACAAGTTCAACAAAAGAAAATAAGTCTGCACACAGACTAGTTTAAAAAAGAGAAAGCTCAGTTTAAATTGGTTTATTTTCCTTTGTTTCCTGTTCTATATCTTTATTTTCCTTTGTTTCCTGTTCTATATCTTTGGTATTTGGAAGAACTACATTCTCCATTTCCGAACCATGAGTCAATCCTTATTTATCAAAGACACTTGTTATTGGCAGTAACCATTCTAGGCTGCCTGAAGAAGACCACAAGGTTGGAACGTTCTCTTGTCTGCTGCAGTGAATGAAGTTGGAGCATCATAAGTGAGTTGCGAGCCCCCTTCTTTTCTTCATGATCCTGATTTTTTCACCGTGGCTCAGCATTAAAGACGGAGGATGTGCGTTATTATTGTCTTTGACTACTTTGATATACAACCACAAACTCTAAAAAACAATATGGGCGAAGGGAGTGTGGCGTCACCCATCGGTTTCTACAGACCCGTTTTGAAGCCTGTAGTTCAGGAAATTCATATCCACCATCTTAGAAACCGCTGGAGTGGGGGGCACGGTGGCGCAGTCGGTAGCGCTGTCGCCTCACAGCTAGAAGGTCCTGGGTTCGATTCCCGCAGGGGATGCTGGGGGCGTGTTCTCACCTCCACGTCATCGGTGGCCATACCCTAGGTGGGGTTGGAGAAAGGGCCTCTCTGTTTGGAGTTTGCATGTTCTCCCCGTGTTCCCTAGGGTAGGTACCCTCACAAAAACATGCCGTAATCCTGGTCACTAGACTGCCTCCCCCTGGCCAGTCGGGGTGCCTGATGGAGGGGAAAGGAACTGGTTGGAATAACGTGTTCCTTCCACGCGCTACGTCCAACCAGGGAAACTCTCCCCTGTCAGGTGACAAGAAGGTCAGTTGGCTCTCATGCATTGAAGGAGGCATGAGCTAGGCCCTGGCCTCCTTAGGTTGGCAGAGGGAAGGTAGTGCCCAGGATTACATAGACAATTGGCACTGGGTGTAAAAAATGGGGTCACAAAATCGTGGGATAAAAAAGAAACCGCTGGAGTGGAATTAGCAGCACCTGCCATTAAGAGAACTGCAGTGTTTTCACATTACTTCCGCATTGGCTTCATTCAGAACAACACAACCTTGTGTCTGTATACAACACTGACGGTGAAACGCTGTCCAGTGTCTACTTGATATCTTGTACCTCCGCTGCAGCACCTCGGTGCACAACACCAACACACAAGTATAAAATCAGATATTAGACCTCGCATAGCTGTGTCAGGAAGAATTATCAACAGATTCCTCTTCCCACACATCTTCCAAAACTTGGATTTGACGTTGCGCTGACTGTGCTCTGTTCTAGTGTGGCCGTTATTTGATACAATGCAAGATGCGAGACAAGCTGAATGAGAGGCGGTCCTTATTATTATTTTCAAAGTATTGACTTGTAAATGTTAGATCAGTGAGTCTTCTGCAGCAGGTTAGTTATTACTGAAGTAGAATTAACTGCAAAGCTTCAGTGAACCCATTCATAATTTTACAACCGAACCACCGTCCGATTCATGGTACATTTAGATCAATGCAGGGGATGTTGTGACATTGTTAATGCTTAAATCGATAACCGTTTCATATCGGTTCATCTTTACACCCTCAGTACCGGCCCACTTTCACCAATAAAATAAATAAAGACAGAGTGCTTGAAACTTACTGAGATCTTCAGGTTCCTGTTTAAGGTGATCTTCAGGTTCCTGTTTAATAGAAACAGTCCTGGCTGGAGAACTGATCTTCACCTCCAGACTGGACTCCACACACTGATCTGGAATGAAAGAAAACAATAAATACTAAGGACTGTAATAATAAGACTTGATGTGATATAAATAAGGACTTTAATAAATAGGATGGCTTCTCAATCGTTGCGACAGATTTCCATCATTTGGATTCCATATAAAAAGTGTGTGTGTGGGGGTGGGGGAGTAAAACTCAGTCATCAAAACGGTGACTACTGGCTGGTGCTTGTCTATTGATCTACAAGCAATGATCCGTAAACAGATCTACAACCTAACAACACCTCACCATGCAAACGCTGTGTCATACCAGCAGTGTGTAGTTTGATGTTGTGTGTGTAACAGACATACCTGCAGTGTGTAGATCGATGTCCATATCAAAATCAATGTCCAGCAGTTTGTTTTGTTTCTCCAGCAGAGTTTCTAGTGTCTCTATCTCTCTCTGGAAGAGATTACACATGAACTCTGCAGCCGCACTGAGGCGCTCCAACACAAACACTCTGACAAGCTTCACACAACAAACATCAGAACCACGCTGCTGTTTGTCCAAAACACACAATATCTCCTCTCCCACCGACGTCATGTGTTCATTTATCTTCAGCCGTACAGACTCCATTGTTTTTACCTCCACTATGAGACGGTTTTCACCTCCTTTATGAGACGGTTTTTACCTCCTTTATGATACTTTTTCACCTCCTTCATGAGACGTTTTTCACCGCGATCACAACACGCAGTAACTTCCGGGTCAACGTGTTTCACACATGCGCATTGAAGGATCCAGGCACTGCTGCCTTCTTAGTGCCTTTCGCCCCCTGGTGGAAGAGGTGTGTAAGTGAAGATAGAGCCTCCTGTAGCTGTGGAAAGACAGTGTGTCCTCCCTCACTGTGAGTTGTGTTTGATCTGAACTGAAGGTCAAGCTTTTATTGTCTCACATGGGGCTGCTAAGGGGGCGGAGCTTGACACACACACACACACACACACACACACACACACACACACACACACACACACACACACACACACACACACACACACACATATTGTTGTCTTATTTGCATTTTAAATGTGTCTTGCCGGCCCACTTGGCACAGCACAGATAATCTACACACACTTCATGTGTGTCATTGTCTCCAAGTATCCCCCAAGCCAATTTACACATTCTAGTATCTAGACTTGGTTTCTCGTTGATCAATATCTGTGATTCTCAAACTCTCTGATTTCAACGACCCCACATTAGATTTGCATTAGACCACATAACTCCATTTGACAAGATGTTTATCTCTGGAACCCAAATCTAAGCATTTTTGTTATTAGGAATGATTCAGTCCAATATTGTCGGTCCATGATACCTTTATTGTCTATGTACTGTAGGTAAGGAGGTACATTGAGATCCACTGATCTGGCAGATTAAGAACTAGAGACACCATATTGATATACTGATATCAGTTTAGTGCATCATTTGTTTGGTTGTTGAAGAAACTCAACATTTAAAAGAACTGAAACAATGTCATTCATTAGTAAACACTCCCCCACTCTGTGTGCAGTGCAAAGGGCCTTGATCAGCAAAATCCTGAAAAAGTCAGGAGAGGTATCCCCCAATTTACACATTCTAGTATCTAGACGTGGTTTTCGTTGATCTACATCTGTGATTCTCAAACTCTTATTTCAAGGACCCCACATTAGATTTGCATTAGACCACATAACTCCATTTGACAAGATGTTTATCTCTGGAACCCAAATATAAGGACATTTTTGTTATTAGGAATGATTCAGTCCAATACTGTCGGTCCACAATACCTTCACTGTACTGTAGGTATGAGATCACAGTGAAATTATGATCAAATTAAAAATAGCTATCTTGTTACATTTATTTCAATATATTGGAATGATGAAGATTAACTATCAATCATTTGGCTGGGGACCCCCTGGAACTGTGCCAAGGACCCCTAGGTCCCCAAACCCTACATTGAGATCCACTGATCTGGCAGATAAAGAACTAGAGACACCATGTATTCTTTATAGTTAGTGACTCTATTTATAGTGGCTCATAGGAATTAGACTACGTGACAACCAGGAATAGTTTGGTGACCACTGGAGAGACGGGTGACAGCCGGAATGTAGACGGCATACCGGGAGCAGTATGGGTTAGCGCCCCAGCCTGTGTCTTCCGTTAGGAAGAAGCCCAACAAACCCACGGTGAGGCCTTTAGGAGGGCCATTCAAGCAAACCGCAAGTGGAGCTAATATCATTAGACGGCCCAATCTAGTGGTATCGGCCCAAGGAACCATCATGCCAGAAGGAAATGTTTGGATCGGGATGGTGCAGAGGATCTGGTACAGCGCTCAGGTCCTGGACCTGGTGAGACGAAGGAGTAGCCCGGCCAGGAGGCCACCCACAGAGCCTAGTCCCTCCACGTGCCAGAGCCTCCCCCGAGTTCCGGCAGAGTAGTTCTGGAGAAGCGGACTGATTGGCCCTGTCTTTCCCTATAGGACTGACCGTGGGTAGCTACCTGGGACGTAAGTTGGGGCTTGATCAACCCCGGCTGGGTCACCTGGGCGAGGGTGTATGTTGCGAGACCCGAAACACCCTATGACCCCAGGCATAGGGTGGATCGGGATGGCTCCAACACTGATGATACATCCCAGGTGCATCCATGTGATGTATTCTTTATAGTTTATATGATTGATATACTGATGTCTGTTTAGTGCATCTCATGTGTTTGGTAGTTGAAGAAACTCAACATTTAAAAGTACTGAAATATCATTCATTAGTAAACACTCCCCCATTCTGTGTGCAGTTTAAAGGGCCTTGATCAGCCAAATCCTAAAAAAGACAGGAGAGGAGATTTTAAAAACGTATTTTAAGCATTATCATCTCAACACCATAAAGAGTCTCCAAATCCCTGTCTGCAGATTTTCACTCTAATTAAAAAATAGGGATCCTTTAGTTTAGGGTGTTTCAGGGGGACCCTAGCTAACCACATGAACCCTAGCAACCCTATTCTGGGCATATCATAATAGGCAAAAAATCACAGAAAATAGGCAATCTACAAGCTCACAGTTTATTGCAATTCAACACTTTGTGAGCCTTTTCAGCTAATTTGGTCAAAGATTTGGTTAGGGGGGAAGGGGGGGGGCAGTCAACAAAGTGGTTAATATATCATCAAAATTATGACTTTTTTTACTTTTAGAAAATAACTATTTGAAAATAGCATAGCATTTACGGAAAAAAAATCTGAACATGTGTTTATTATTTGGGAATAATCTTGAAGAATGTTAACAACACAGATCACAGATCATCACTTTATTTTATTCACCAACAAAGTAGAATAACCTTTTTTATCATCTGAACTGACGGTCAAGCTTTTATTGTCTCACATGAGGCTGCTAAGGGAGCGGAGCTTGACACACACACGCACGCGCGCACACACACACACACACACACACACACACACACACACACACACACACACACACACACACACACACACTATACCTTATTGTTGTCTTATTTGCATTTTAAATGTGCCTGGCCGGCCCACTTGGCACAGCACAGACTGCAGGTGTCTCATTGTCTCCAAGTATCGCCCAATTTACACATTCTAGTATCTAGTCTTGGTTGTCGTTGATCTACATCTGTGATTCTCAAACTCTCTAATTTCAAGGACCGCACATTAGATTTGCATTAGACCACATAACTCCATTTGACAAGATGTTTATCTCTGGAACCCAAATCTCAGGATATGTTTGTTATTAGGAATGATTTAGTCCAAAATTGTCGGTCCATAATACCTTTAATAATAATAATAATAAACTTTATTTGTATAGCACCTTTTTCATGACATGAAATGCAGCTCAAAGTGCTTTACAGAGCAAGAATACAATTACAGTTACAACCAATTTAACAAAAAAGCAAAAAAAAAAAAAAGCTAAAGCATAAAACAACATTAAAATAAGCAATACAGTGAGGACTTAAAAAATCAACCAAGGAATCAGCTAAAAGCAAGAGTGAAGAAATAGGTCTTGAGCTGTGCTTTAAAGCTATCGACAGAGGCTGCCTGTCTTAGGTGTAATGGGAGTTTATTCCACGCTGTCGGTCCGTTGCTTCACCGTATTTTTTATAAGTCATTGTAGGCACCTCGAGCAGGTCAGCACTTGAAGACCTGAGGGGCCGGTTTGGAACAAATCTCTCTAAGCAGTCATAGAGGTGGGAAGGTGCCAGACCATTTAGAGCTTTATAAACTATTGAAATCATTTTCAAATCAATCCTAAAAACAACCGGGAGCCAGTGTAGTGAAGCTAGAACTGGAGTGATATGTTCTCTCATCCTAGTTTTAGTTAAAATTCTGGCTGTACTGTCTATGTACTGTAGATATGGATATCACAGTGACATTCTTTATAAGCCAGGTAATACTCCTGTATAAAACTGAACCAAACTAAATTGTTTCACATTATGAACCAGAATGTTTTTGTTTTGTTTTTCATCAAAATAGTTCTCTTGTTGTATTTACTTGAATATATTGGAATGATGAATATTAGCTATCAATCACTCTGCTGGGCACCACCTGGAACCCTGTCAAGGACCCCTGGAGGTCCCCAAAATCCTACATTGAGATCCAATGATCTACAATATGGCAAATTAAGAACTAACTAGAGACACCATGATTGATATACTGATATCTGTTTGGTGCATCCCATGTGTTTGGTAGTAGAAACTCAACATTTAAAAGTACTGAAACAATGTCATTCATTAGTAAACACTCCCCCACGCTGTGTGCAGTGCAAAGTGCCTTGATCAGCCAAATCCTGAAAATAGACTGGAGAGGATATTATATTATATTAATGCTTAAAATACCCTAAAGAGTCTCCAAATCCCTGTCTGCAGATTTTCAGCCTTTGGTTTAGGGTGTTTCAGGGGGACCCCAGCAAAATGAGCTAACCACATGAACCCTAGCAACCCTATTCTGGGCATGTCATATTAGTCAAACATGCACAGAAAATAGGCAATCTACAAGCTCACAATGCATTGCAATTCAACACTTGAGTGGCAGTAGTTGTGCCGGGAGAGGGATAGTCTGGTTACCTAACGTGCAATCACGTTTCAGCATTTCCTAATTCCCCCATTAGATGGGAAAGCTACTCTCTCATTTGACTGCTGTTTTCAAATCACGCCTCCTCATTTCCATTTAACCCTCCTGCAGTGTTCCGATCAAATCTGTCCAATTTCCAACTTTTCTGAATCATAACTTTTGAGTTTTTCATGTGGGTGACCTTATGATTTCTTCCCCACTAGAAAGGTGAACATATAAAAATAGTGATGACCATTGTCATCATACAGTAATAGCTGTGATTGTTCCTGTATCGTTCACAGTAGTTATGGGGTACAACCAGGCCTGGAATTTCGTCATTTTAGGGGTTGTAATTTTTTGGAGGGCACAAAGGCCAAATGCCAGGGCAGGAAGGCCATCCAAAAAAAATGTTTTAAGTCCAAAAATTATTTTTAAGTCCACGGAAATGATGAATTTAACTTGAAGGTTAAGGATGATTTTATTTTAAAATAGTATAAGAATAGTATAACTATCTGTGAAATACAACCCATTTATTTCACAAAAAGAATGTGTTGGCGAATGACCAATATTTAGTTATGTAGGTCTCAATATGTCACATGCAGCCCTGGACTTCACTGACTGAAGTAGGGGTCACATAGTTTTAGCAGACTACGGGGAGAAAAACCCTGCCGTTTAGTTTGTTTATGTGCTGCTTGCTCCTCCTCTCTCACTGCGCCAGCGCGCTCTGCCTTTTTTTTTGACGTTTTTTTTTTACACAGACGTAAAGGGTGTTCAATAGCGTTGATTTACTGAAAATGGAGTAACTGGTTCGTCCTGGACACCGACGATATGCTATTCTATTTAGGCACAGGGCAGATGCTTTAATGCCTTAATGATTTAAGCAAAAATACGTAATCACATGGACCCTAGATTCTTCCATTCGCAGAAAATAGCCAATCTAGCGTCGATAAAACGGGCCCCTGCCGTTCAGTTTTTCTCACTTGTACTGGTTTCTCACTTGTATTGTAACATTACTGTGATAGAACAGACCACTAGGACATTGGTTCTCAAACATTTTCAGCTGAAACCCAAAAGATACAGATGGTGTCTCAGACGTACACACACATCCATTATGAACCAACCATTTTAAAACACTATTTAATAGTGAACATTGAACATATCTACAAGCTCACAACACATCGTTGTGAGTTTTTATTGAATTTATTTATTTACTATTATTTCTATAATTGCTAAACATTTCTACAGAACCTGTGGATATCCTGTCATTCTGGGCATAAACAAGAAGTTGAATATTTGAGTGATATAGCACACACAGAGGAAAAAAAAAAATAATAATAATTCCCAAGGGGTAAAAGCAGATCTGAGTTTATAAAAACACCTATAAAGACAACAATTCTGTATAATATAAGCAGGTAATAAAACTAAGTGATGATGTACACTATCTCCCTGGCATCTACCATATTATGTACTATGATATTGTAACAATCTAAATAACACACACGTCAACACACAGTGAACAGCTACACAAACCTAGCAGCTTGTCAGCACTTTACTGCACCATTATTTACTGCAAATCAATGAACATAATAATTATAGCATGAATATGAATGAATATGACTTGTTAAATCCTGACGAATGTGGACAGACACAGTGATGCTCATATTGTACTAGTGAATGAGCTGGAGGGAATAATGCTATAAAGACAAATACGAAAAATAAAACAAATTAAAACAAATGAAATACCATCATGGCGAATAGAACATCAGATTATGTGATTCCTCTGCTTTAGTATCCTTCTCATTGTCCTCCAGGATTAGACTGAATGGTCATTATGTCTTAAACTAAAGGCATTCCCCCTGTATGAGTTCTCATGTGTCTTTTTGCTGTAGCCTTTTCAACAAAGCCTTTACCACAAACTGTACAAGAAAATGGCTTTTCACCTGTATGAGTCCTCATGTGTGTTTTTAGACTACCCGTCTGAGTAAAGCCTTTACCACAAACTTTACAAGAAAAGGGCTTTTCACCTGTATGAGTCCTCATGTGTGTTTTTAGATGACCCGTCTGAGTAAAGCCTTTACCACAAACTTTACAAGAAAAGGGCTTTTCACCTTTATGTGTCATCATGTGTTGTTTTAGATTACCCTTTTGAAGACAGCTTTTACCACAAACTTTACAAGAAAAGGGCTTTTCGCCTGTATGAGTCATCATGTGTGTTTTTAGATTACCCTTGTGAAGACAGCCTTTACCACAAACTGTACAAGAAAGGGGCTTTTCGCCTGTATGAGACCTCATGTGTGTTTTTAGAGTACTTTTCAAAGCAAAGCCTTTACCACATACTGTACAAGAAAAGGGCTTTTCACCTGTATGAGTCATCATGTGTTGTTTTAGATTACCCGTGTGAGCACAGCTTTTACCACAAACTGTACAGGCAAAGGGCTTTTCCCCTGTGTGAATCAGATGTACCTTTTGATTAAACATTTTGGCAAACACTGTTTGTGTCTTGTGTGATTTCAGTGCGTTTAAAGCTGACTGATCTCCCCTCCTCTCCTCCCACTCATCACTGTCTTCAGTGTCTGATTCAGAACAGTGTGAAGAGAGGAGCTGGTCATCACTAGGTGGTTGTGATGTTCCACAGTCCTCTACATCAGCTTGTGTTTTCATGTGTTCAGTTGAGGTGCTGGCTACAGGCTCTGTCTCTCTGTTTTCATCATCATCTTCACTTTTCACTAATAGTAATGTCAATGTTGACCCACCAGCCTCTTCTGGTCTTTGAAGTAGCTGCTCCTGTTCCTCTTTAATCTGTGGAATTTGTGGTTCCTCCTGGACCAGACTGGGGCTCCTCTCATATTTTGGAGATTTTGATTCTTCCTGGACCACACTGGAGCTCCACTCCTCTTCAGGGGAAACCTCCTCTTTACACACATGGGCGAGCAGGAAGTCTAGGAAATAAGATACAATGAGACTCTATAGAACTTTACATGATATCATGCAGTTCAACAAATAAAAAATAAAGTCTGCAGACTGGCTAAACAATCTCAGCTCTTTTAATTTCTTTATTTTCCTTTGTTTCCTGTTTTATGTCTTTAGTAGTTGGAAGATCTTCAGCTGTAAATAAAGTCTTCTGCGCTCTGTGCTGAAAATAATGTGGCCGTTGTTTGTTTACATTGCAGCTCTCATGAGAGAAGTTCCCTGAATGAGAGGCGGTCCCTATAATTTTTTGGGCGGTGAAACCGCCCCTATAAGTGAGATTTGGAAAAATGTACAAATATCTTGCGCTGTGATCTGGGCCCAGGAAATTTGTACAATTATCCTGCGCTGTGATTGGCCAATCACAGTCTATTCAGGACTGTGATTGGCCAGTGTCACATGACACATGTGCATAGCCCTATATAAGAAACCATAACTTGAAAAAAAACATAAATTGGTTTTTTTCAAGTTATGGTTCCGTCCATCATGAAGAGTGTTTCAATAAATGTATTTATTTTTTGTACATGATTGGTTGACTCCATTCAGTATTGTGATTAGCTAGCAAGACACCGCCCACTAATTTTTAATTACTTGTAAATGTTAGATCAGTCTTCTGATTAGTTAATACTAAAGTAGAATTAACTGCACAGCTTCAGTGAACCCATTAATACTTTTACAACCGAACCATCGTACTGAGGTAAACCCTCAGTCGGACCGGACCACTTTCACCAATAAAATAAATAAAGAGTGCTTAAAACTTACTGAGGTCCAGGTGGTCTTCAGGTTCCTGTTCAAGGTGGTCTTCAGGTTCCTGTTTAATAGAAACGGTCCTGGCTGGAGAACTGATCTTCACCTGCAGACTGGACTCCACACATTGGTCTGGAATGAAGGAATACAGCACAAAATAATTAGAGCAAAACATAATAATAAGGACTTTGATGTGACATAAATAAGGACTAGTCACTAGACTATATATAGACTCTGGACTATAGATATGTATTACATATGTATACATTAAAAGTAGGTGTGTGAGAATATGTGTGTGGAGGGGGGAGTTAAACTCAGTCATCAAAACGGAGCCTAATGGTTGGTCTATTGATCTACAAGCAATGATCCACAGAAACAGATCTACAACCTGACAAAACTTCCCCATGCAAACACTGTGTCATACCTGCAGTGTGTAGTTTGACGTTATGTGTGTAACAGACATACCAGTGTGTAGTTTGATGTTGTGTGTGTAACAGACATACAGTGTGTAGATTGATGTTGTGTTTGTAACAGACATACAGTGTGTAGTTTGATGTTGTGTTTGTAACAGACATACCTGCAGTGTGTAGATCGATGTCCATATCAAAATCAATGTCCAGCAGTTTGTTTTGTTTCTCCAGTAGAGTTTTTAGTGTCTCTATCTCTCTCTGGAAGAGGTTGCACATTAACTCTGCAGCCGCACTGAGGCGCTCCAACACAAACACTCTGACAAGCTTCACACAACAAACATCAGCACCACACTGCTGTTTGTCCAAAACACACAATATCTCCTCTCCCACCGACGTCATGTGTTCATTTATCTTCAGCCGTACAGACTCCATTTGACACGTTTTTACCTCCTTAATGACACGTTTTTCACCTTCTTGTGCGTTTCGTCCCCTGGTGGAAGAGGTGTGTAAGTGAAGATAGAGCCTCCTGTAGCTGTGGAAAGACAGTCTGTCCCTCACTGTGAGTTGTGTGTTTGGGCCGGTGTGTGTCCAGAGAGTTTAACTGTGGTGTGTCCTGGAGTCTGAGCAGGAGGACAGTGTGGAGATTTGGAGTGAAAACACCACCTTTTTATCTTGGAGAGATGGATCCAGGCACTGTTGCCTTATTAGTGTATTTCGCCCCCTGGTGGAAGAGGTGTGTACGTGAAGATAGATCCTCCTGTAGCTGTGGAAAGACAGTCTGTCCTCCCTCACTGTGAGTTGTGTTTGATCTGAACTGAAGGTCAAGGTTTTATTGTCTCTGGTGAGGCTGCTAAGGGGGCGGAGCTTGACACACACACACACACACGCACACACACACACACACACACACACACACACACACACACACACACACACACACACACACACACACACACACACACACACACACACACTCTACTATACCGTATTGTTGTCTTATTTGCATTTTAAATGTGTCTGGCCGGCCCACTTGGCACAGCACAGATAATCTACACACACTTTAGGTGTGTCATTGTCTCCAAGTATCCCCCAATTTACACATTCTAGTATCTACACTTGGGTGTTGTTGATCTACATGATTCTCAAACTCTTGGAGTTATGTGGTCTTGCATTAGACCACATATCTCCAATTGACAAGATGTTTATCTCTGGAACCCAAATCTAAGGATATTTATGTTTTTAGGAATGATTCAGTCCAATATTGTCAGTCCATAATACCTTTACTGTCTATGTACTGTAGGTATGGAGATCAAAATAGTTATCTCGTTATATTTCGTTGAATGTATTGGAATGGAATGATCAAGATGAACTATCAATAATTTAGCTGGGGACCCCCTGGAACCCTGTCAAGGACTCCTGGAGGTCCCCAAACCTTACAATGAGATCCACTGATCTACAATATGGCAAATTAAGAACTAACTAGAGACACCATGATATACTTATATCTGTTTGGTGAATCGCATGTGTTTGGTGGTAGTTGGAGAAATTCAACATTTAAAAGAACTGAAACAATGTCATTCATTAGTAAACACTCCCCCACTCTGTGTGCAAAGGGCCTTGATCAGCCAAATCCTGATTATATAAATTATATCAAGCATTATCGTCTCAACACCCTAAATAATCTCTGTCTGCAGATTTTCACTCTAATTAAAAAATAGATACATAAAAAACTGGGTTCCTTTAGTTCAGAGTGTTTCAGGGGGACCCCAGCAAAATTAGCAAACCCCATGAACCCTAGCAACCCTATTCTGGGCATGTCATAAAATGCAAACATTCACAGAAAATTGGCACATTAAAAGCTCACAATGCGTTGCAATTCAACACTTTGTGAGCTTTTACATCAGCTAAGTTGGTCAAGATGTTGTGAAAAGGGGGAAAGAGAAGGGGGGCAGTCAACAAAGTTGTTCATATAGCATCAAATCCAGACTAGTTGAACCTGTTTTATACTTAAGATATCTGAAAATAGCGTGGTGCATTGTGAGCTTGTGGATCAGCTATTTACAAACAATGCGTTTGATTTGGGAATAATCTTGAAGAATGTTAACAACACAGATCATCACTTTATTTTATTCACATACCAGTATACTAACCCTTTTCATCATCTAAACTGACCATTTATTGCACACCAAAAGAATCCCATTGGAAATGAACTATTAACTATGTGAACATCTCTGGGTTTTCTTTCGTTGGGGAAGACAAAACAGTCAGCATGTTGATGAGGACATTGAAACTTGTGTCTATGTAAATATCTCTGATGATGATCATCATCATCATGGTGTCTTTTGTTATGAGCCTTTCACATTTAAATGGACCCTGACTGCATTTAACTGGAGGAGAGCTGGGAGGAGGTGTTTCTCCACTCCAAGACAAAAGGGAGATGTTACTGTTTATTATTATACTCCTACATCAACCCATTGTCCTGCTCAGAGCCTCAAACTGACCCCAGGGCCCAGAACACACACTCCACACATGAACAGATGTCTTTGTATTTCATGTGAGTGACTATTTACCCTGTTGTTTGTTCCGTGTTGGAAAGTAATCTGATATTTTACTTTAGAAAAGGTACAAAAGTGTTGGCATCAAAATATACTCTATCAAACTTTTTAAGAAGATAGTCGATCTAAAAAATCACATTGTGTTGCATCATGATGCGTTGTGAGCTTGCAGACGGCTATATTTGAA
This sequence comes from Gymnoscopelus braueri, assembly GCF_963280865.1. Taxonomy (NCBI): domain Eukaryota; kingdom Metazoa; phylum Chordata; class Actinopteri; order Myctophiformes; family Myctophidae; genus Gymnoscopelus; species Gymnoscopelus braueri. The sequence continues at coordinate 228,933 of NW_027660542.1, read as the reverse complement.
TAGCCAAAGTATAAAGTACGTCATAAGTGGTAAATGTATATTTTGTAATAATGATCTAACCCAAGTTTTCAAATAATTGTAAATTGTAAATAATGCCTGGGATTCAAAGCCTGCCACAGTATCACGTCTCTCCAGTATTTTGTTAATAAAACTTAACGTGTGCAAACAATTGTTGCTCTCTGACCATTTATTCCAGCTCCTCCTGTTACATAGAGGAGACATGACTTGTGCTCATGGAAAAGACACATCCCTACAAGATGTTGGAGAGCCTAAACATACTGCTCAAAAATGAATAATGTGATGTGATTCTGTGCTATGGAGGAAAGGAGTTCCCCTGTCATTGTCTCCATTTTGTCCAACATCTCTGCTTAACAAGGGTATCATTTTATTTGGTCCAGGCCCTGCTAGCAACAGGTTAAATGTCACAGCTGTTCGAGAGGCCTGCTGTCGTTACATGGAGTCGCATGTGTAGCAGGGCGGTATGAATTAATATATATATATATATATATAGCCAACTACGCCACCTGGGGAGTTACACCCCAGGAAATATCTATGTAAACCAACCACCTGAACATATATTGCTTCTCACACAAGTTCGTTTGCAAAATAAAGTATAAAGGCAGAAACAGTGTTTATACAAAGTACAAAAAGCTTTATTTTAACCTCAATAATAAAAGAGCATGACATTCAATAACTAAAAACAATGTAACAATGCACTTAATAATAAAACCTATTTGCCTGTAGGGCCAGTGCTGGGGAGTATAGGGGGAGGATGAGCAGGCCGACCGACCCAGAGAAGGGGCACCCCAATATCACACAGCAGACAGAATTAAAGGATTTCACACTAAAAGCACAGCAAAGGGCGGGGGGGTTACCACAACCCAACTGGGCGGCCGTCACCTGCTCCCACACACCAAGGGGTCCCCAGCAACAGGCCTGCAAGACGGAAAATAAGGTTAATATGTGCCGTGGAAATAGATTGAATTAACTTGTATCATATTTTATATATAAACATATATTATAGAGTATATATATATATAATAGATTGCCTTCTGTAGGCCTATAGTCTAGATAACCAAATAAACTAATACAAAATAAGAAATGACAATAAACAAACAATAACCAAATAAACGAAAGGAATAAACCACAAGGCTGTCTGTGAGCTGGATGACCGAGGCGACAGGTGGAGAGTGCCTTAACCCATATAAGGGTATAAGGTCCGGTTGATCCACAGCACAGACAGTTACTCGTTTAGAAACGGGAGGTATCTCAGAGTGGTGCGTTGAGGTAGGATTGTTCTGAATGGGTGCGGTGAAACCACCACCCGCAAAGCAGCAGTGTTATCTGAAACAACAAACGGCCGTGTCATTCTACCATTTATAATACTAACATTCATTAAGACAGGAGCAGAGAGACAGACAGTAACGTACCGCTATGCAGCAAAGGCGGAAGCCATGATGGCCCGTTTGCAGCGGCGGACACCGGTAGGAGTAAACTGTAATAAAGGCCACGGTTATTATAGTGCCTGCCTGACATTAAATCAACTTATTATACTGCGGAGAAGGAGGACCACCAACATACCACTTTGTGCAGCGTGAAGCAGCACTGCACGCCCGGAGCGAAACGCCAGTAGATGGGAGACACGCACCGGGGCTACAAAGGGCAACAAACGGTCATGGTCAAGTTCACGACCCTACCACGCAGCATAAAGCAAAGTGCATAAACAGCAAGATGGAGAGACATACCTGCGCTAATGCGCGATGAGACACACAGGTGAGCCCAACAGGCCAGCCTGGACGGATCATAGACCAGTGTGGAGAGACAGACAGCTAACTGTGTTTGGAGGTGCATTGCTTTAATACTGTTGCCAATCAGCCCACTGATGAGTGGGCGGAGGATGGGCCGTGGGTAGAATGGGAGGCAACGCCCATCCTGCTACACATGCATGAAAAGAACTGTGTAGGGATTCACTGCTTGGCTGATACCTACTCCTGTAAGATGTTGGAGAAGCACAGCATGGATTACATTCTGAAACACTTCAATGTTGTGTGAATTCTGCTTCACAATGATAGGAAGAGCCGAAATCGACGGATGTCGCCGTCGGCTGGATCTTTAAACCACTGGATCTTTAAAGACTGTATTCTGGTGCAACCTATCTGCCAGTCTTATCATCTAATATTGTGGCAGATCTATTTAATTTGGCCACCGACTCTGTTTTCAGATGAGGAGCCAGAGCCAAAAATCTTAGTAATTTTTTTATTCAAGCAGACTGTGTCTGTAGGCTGTCTTGTCAATTGTTAATGTCATTTTAATGTGTGGTCTACAGTGCACAAGTTCAGCCAACAAATAGATTTAATTCTATGAAGAAAAAAAAAAGATTTATCGGACACATCCATGTTGATGACATGACTATCAGCACTGCTGGCTGAACAGACCAATGTGAAAACATTGGGCAACTGGTTCAGCTCTTATTCTGGCCTCCAGTTTCACGTTGATCGGGCCAACTGTGCCAGAGATTAGCTGTTCACAGACACACAAGGACACACGGACGGACAGGGGCAAAAGCATTGTCTCGGCCACGCCTTCGGCCTGGGGGAGACATTAATAATAACAACAACAACTAGGTATGCAGACTGTAACATGAATACTTACTTTAAAGGTATCATGACATTCATTTTCACTTTTTTTATTTTCAATGTTTTATTTGGGGTTTTATGACCTCAATTACACCCAAAAAACCTGAACTTAGAACATTCAGTGGATTTTCTGTGGTCTGGGGTTTTCTGAATAATTAGGCTGAAAAGTAATCTGAGCTTGGCCCTTCGACAGTGAGGTCACAGTCGATTAATCCCGCCCACTCTCCTCCTCACCCCTCCCCTCCCCTATCCTTTCCTTTGGGGGGGGGCGGAGCAGAGGCGATGATTGACAGGCAAAATCCCTCACCAGCGACACCCGCAGGCAAAGATTTCTTTTTTCATTGCAGTTGAAAAGGCTTTAGAAATGTGAGAGAAAAACACCTGCCATGGATCACTGGAATGGAATTTTCACTTAAAACTTTTTGTACACTTTTGAAGGACCAGGACAAAGACTTTGAATGTGGTGTAAAAGTGAATGTCATTAAACCTTTAATCATGTATTCTGTAGTAATAATTTAAGCACAAGATATGCAGGCTGTAAAATGAAGCAGTGATTGTTCCTGTATTGATCACAGTAGTTATGGGTACAACACATTTTCTGATATCATTTATGTAATGAAAAAGCACACATAGAGGACCTGTAGAGGAGAAACCTTTATTAAACGAAGCAAACACAAACATTATCAATATCCCCCCCCCCCCCCCCCCAGGTGTATAAACATGGTTTGCTGAGTTTACATAACACCTAAAGACACACAACTATGTAGAAGTAATGAAAACATCCTGCTTTGATATCCATGATATTTTCATCCTGGATTAGACTGAATGATCACATATGTGTCTGTGTGACTGACTTCCACTAAAAGGCTTTCACCCCTGTATGAGTCCTCATGTGTATTTTTAGATTACCCTTTATAGCAAAGCCTTTATCACAAACTGTACAATAAAATGGCTTTTCACCTGTATGAGTCCTCATGTGTATTTTTAGAGTACCCTTGTGAGCAAAGCCTTTACTGCAAACAGAACAAGAAAGGGGCTTTTCACCTGCATGCATGTGTAATCATATGTATTTTTAGAGAATGTTTCCGATTAAAGCTTTTACCACAAACTGCACAAGAAAAGGGCTTTTCGCCTGTATGAGTCCGCATGTGTATTTTTAGATCACCCTTCTGAGCACAGCCTTTACCACAAACTGTACAAGAAAAGGGCTTTACTCCTGTATGAGTCCGCATGTGTATTTTTAGATCAGCCTTCCAAGAATAGCCTTTACCACAAACTGTACAAGAAAAGGGCTTTTCACCTGTATGAGTCCTCATGTGTGTTTTTAGAGTACTTTTCAAAGCAAAGCTTTTACCACACACTGCACAAGAAAATGGCTTTTCGCCTGTATGAGTCCTCATGTGTGTTTTAAGATGACCCTTGTGAAAACAGCCGTAACCACAAACTGTACAATAAAAGGGCTTTTCACCTGTATGAGTCCTCATGTGTATTTTTAGATTACCCCTTTCAGCAAAACTTTTACCACAAACTGCACAAGAAAAGGGTTTTTCACCTGTATGAGTCATCATGTGTCTTTTTAGATGACCCTTGTGAACACAGCCTTTACCACAAACTGTACAGGCAAATGGCTTTTTACCTGGGTGAATCAGATGTACCTTTTGATTAAACATTTTGGCAAACACTGTTTGTGTCTTGTTTGATTTCAGTGCGTTTAAAGCTGACTGATCTCCCCTACTCTCCTCCCACTCATCACTGTCTTCAGTGTCTGATTCAGAACAGTGTGAAGAGAGGAGCTGGTCATCACTAGGTGGTTGTGATGTTCCACAGTCCTCTACATCAGCTTGTGTTTTCATGTGTTCAGTTGAGGTGCTGGCTACAGGCTCTGTCTCTCTGTTTTCATCATCATCTTCACTTTTCACTGCTAGTAATGTCAGTGTTGACCCACCAGCCTCTTCTGGTCTTTGAAGTAGCTCCTCCTGTTCCTCTTTAATCTGTGGAATGTGTGGTTCCTCCTGGACCAGACTGGGGTTCCTCTCATATTTTGGAGATTTTGATTCTTCCTGGACCACACTGGAGCTCCACTCATCTTCAGGGGAAACCTCCTCTTTACACACATGGGCGAGCAGGAAGCAGTGTCCAGGTGTAGGAAAAAAGAAGTTAAAAAAAAATACAAAAAATATGCACACTGGCTAAAACAGCTCAGCTGTTTTAATTGCATTTTAATTGCTTGATTTTCCTTTGTTTTCTGTTATATATCTTTAGTAGTTGGAAGAACTTCAGCTGTAAATAAACTGCTGCGCTCTGTGGTGAAAATAATGTGGCTGTTGTTTGTTTACATTGCAGCTCTCATAGAAGATGCGAGGCGAGCTGAATGAGAGGCAGTCCCTATTATTTTTTAAAGTAATTACTTGTAAATGTTAGATCAGTGAGTCTTCTGATTAGTTAATACTGAAGTAGAATTAACTGCACAGTTTCAGTGAACCCATTAATACTTTTACAACCGAACCATCATACTGAGGTACACCCTCAGTACCGGCCCACTTTCACCAATAATATAAATAAAGAGTGCTTAAAACTTACCGGGATCCACGTGGTCTTCGGGTTCCTGTTCAAGGTAGTCTTCAGGTTCCTGTTTAATAGAAACGGTCGTGACTGGAGAACCGATCTTCACCTGCAGACTGGACTCCACACACTGATCTGGAATGAAGGAATACAGCACGAAATTAATAATAATTGATGTGACATAAATAAGGAGGACTGGACTATATATAGAGACTATAGACATGTATAATATTAAACTTTAAAAGTAGGTGTGTGAGAATAGGTGTGTGGAGGGGGAAGTTAAACTCAGTCATCAAAATGGAGCCTAATTGATCTATATAATGATCCCTAAAAACAGATCTACAACCTAACAACACTTTGCCATGCAAACACTGTGTCATACATGCAGTGTGTAGTTTGATGTTGTAACAGACATACCTGCAGTGTGTAGTTTGATGTTGTGTGTGTAACAGACATACCTGCAGTGTGTAGATCGATGTCCATATCAAAATCAATGTCCAGCAGTTTGTTTTGTTTCTCCAGCAGAGTTTCTAGTGTCTCTATCTCTCTCTGGAAGAGGTTGCACATGAACTCTGCAGCCGCACTGAGGCGCTCCAACACAAAGTCTCTGACAAGCTTCAAACAACAAACATCAGCACCACGCTGCTGTTTGTCCAAAACACACAATATCTCCTCTCCCACCGACGTCATGTGTTCATTTATCTTCAGCCGTGCAGACTCCATTTGACACGCTTTTACCTCCTTCACGATTTTCACCGAGACCACAACACGCACTTACTTTCGGGTCAACGTGTTTCACACAATGCGCATGGAAGGACCCAGGCACCGTTGCCTTCTTAGTGCCTTTCGCCCCCTGGTGGAAGAGGTGTGTAAGTGAAGATATAGCCTCCTGTTGCTGTGGAAAGACAGTCCCTCACTGTGAGTCCTGAGAGTTTAACTGTGGTGTGTCCTGGAGTCTGAGCAGGAGGACAGAGTGGAGATTTGGAGTGAAAACACCACCTTTTATCTTGAAGAGGAGAAACACCTCCTCCCACCTCCTCACATTCTTCCAGTTCACTGCAGTCAGGGTACATTTCAATGTGAAAGGCTCATAACAAAAGACAGTGTAATGATGGGCCATCGTCAGAGAAACATTTACATAGATGCCAGTTCCAATGTGTTTTGCCTAATCAACATATTGACTGTTTTTTCTTTGCCAAAGAAAGCAAACCCAGACACAAAAACATTTCACTGAGACAAAAGTGTATTCTGATTATGTCAAAAGTGAATTTAGAAGTTTAGCTATTGATATGGTTATTTTATGGAATTGTACATCCAGATAACAAAATGTTACTTCTCTGTGAAAACAAGTGTGTTTGTTGGACATTACAATGATACGCCATCATAACACCCTTTTTCATTTTTGAAAATGTACGGAATTCTGGGTTTTATCAGCACTGCACACAGAGCGCTGAGAGTGGGGAGTTTTTACTAATATATACTTTACTAATATAATGAATGACCTTGTTTCAGTACTTTTTACATGTGAATGAGTATCATTCTTGAACTAGGTGTAGTTCGAGGTGTAGTTCCAGACTCTATACAGCATTCGGAGATTGTGGAACAGTTACTTGGGTTGAGCACAGTCCATAATGCTGTTCTGTATCAACCTTCCCACTCTCTCTCTTTCTCTCTATGGATCAGTTCACATGAAAGAATGTAGCCTACACCACTAAATGGACAATATCGTAAAATGCAACTTAATTCATGGTACACTTTAGGGTTTGTGTCATTATAGGGACAAGGCCACTTGGCCTTAAAGGGATATTTCATTTTCAAAAAAACTTTTGGTCATTTTATCATCTACTCAGGCCTTTGTGAACCCCCCAGACAGTTTTTAAGTTGCTTGATTAATTATTTAGATATTTGATATTCATTTTATCAGACACGCCCCCTTCCTATACAAACCCATTGTAACTTCAAACTTCATTTTAACCATGTTAGATTAATCAAACACACCCGTCCTTGGTTCTGGTGACTCATCCCGCCCTCCTAATGCGCGAGGGGCCTCGTTTTTTTCAATTATTTTTTCATTTATTTTTAATATTTTTTTTGGAAAATGAAAAAAAATAATATACAATAAAAAAATGTAAAAACAAAACAATGAATTTGTTTCTCTGGTTTAAACTTAAGATAATCACAGATTTAAATCTGCTCAATCTGCAAAATAAATTATTACGCTAAGGAAAACACAACAGACAACAAGATTTCACACAAATTAAAGGCACACAAATTAGGCTCTGGGCTTCAGGCCTGCATCAAGTCCTTCATATTCCCTCTAATCCACATAACTTTATACTTTATATCAGATCATATCAGATTTATTACGTAGAACAGTGGTTTTCAACCAGGGGTCCTGGGACCCCCAGGGCTCCATGAGGGGGTTCCAGGGGGTCCCCAGCCAAATGATTGATAGTTAGGAACCAAATGGACCCTTGTGTGTCTGTAACACTGAGATGGAACCAAATATACCTGTAAAATAATATAACCCAAATTATATGATGATGATTGGCACATTTAAGGGCATCACTTTGATTATGAAACTTTGCACAAAAGGTAAAATGTGAATAAGATGCATTTCCCTCATGTTTAAGTAAAATAAAATAGTCAATTCACCTCATTGTGGAGGTGAAAAATGAACTGTTTAACTCCATTACACCATATACAGTTAAATATTTCAAATTGTCCTCCTGCACTGTTTAAAGTACACACTTATCTTTTAAATATTGTTGTTTGTTTGTTTTTAAGTTATTCTCAAGAGTCATTGCATGCACCCCCCCCCCCCACACACACACACACACACACACACACACACACACACACACACACACACACACACACACACATTGGCCTTTTTGTTTTCTTATTTGCATTTTAAATGTGTCTGGCCGGCCTACTCAGCACAGCACAGATAATCTACACACTTTAGGTGTCATTGTCTCCAAGTATCCCCCAATTTGCTCACTCTGGTCACATCTACACATTCTCAAATCCAATTAGATTTGCATTACATGTAACTCCTTGTGACAATATTTCTCTGGAACCCAAATACAAGAACATGTTTTATCTTTAGGCGTGATTAAGTCCAATATTGTTGGTCCAGAATGTCTTTATTGTCTTACTGTAGGCATAGAGATAACAATGACATCCTGATCAAAATAGTTATCTTGTTGCATTTGCTTGCACATGCATGATGAAGATGAAGTAGCAATCATTTAGCTGGGGACCCCCTGGAACCCTGTCAAGGACCCATGGGGGCCCCCAGACCCATTGAGATCCATTGATCACATAATAGTATGGCAAAGGAAGAACTAACCAGAGATACAGATATACTGATGTCTCATGCGTTTGGAAGTTTAAAAAAAAAAACTCATCAACATTTAAAATGACTGATATAGTGTCATTCGTTAGTAAACACCCCTCCACTCTGTGTGCAGTGCAGATAAAACCCAAATAACCAATGCAGATGTGACGAACATGTGTGTGTGTGTGTGTGTGTGTGTGTGTGTGTGTGTGTGTGTGTGTTTTTGGCATCTATTGTTAGGTATGTCCTTGTTATGCCCACTGTTATGGTCTAAAAGTGTGACATATTTTTCCTTTTCATTGGCACTTAAAATTCAAACAACGTTTCGATGGACCTGATCTTCATCACAATCATCAGGTAACCCACACAGTGAAAGCCCCTTATTGGTAACCAATACAGTGGATACTGAGACCTCTTGGCATCTTTTATTTTAGTTGTTACTTATTTAACCCTGTAAGACCCGGATATATTTCTACTTGCAAAAAAAAAAAAAAAACCTTTCAGATGGTCTTGTAGGAGTACTTAGGAGAGGAAAATATAATGTTTTTTTATTTTTTATGTTTTGGTAAGTTTTTATGCAAATGTTTCCATATGGAAACGTTGGGTCCATCAGGTAGCAAAATTTCCTATAGGCCATTTTTAAGGATAACATGGCAAATGTGTAATTACTTCACTAAAACAACTTAAGGATTCATTTATATGGTTTATTATTTGGCCTCAGATCAATTATTAATAATATTTGGCCTCAGAACAGTATACATTATGAATAATAACACCAATAAACCATATTTTTAAATCAATTTTATTAAAAGAACAACAAAATATCATTGATGTCTATGTCAACATCACTCTCTCCGTTCATCACGATATCCAGAACATCCCTTGCTGAGAAGCGAGGCCCTTTCTGTTGTTGTGGCATTCTGAAATGAAATAAAGACCATTAGTACATTTAGTAGTGCTTACAAACAACATTTCACAAGTCATACAATACTGTCTGGCAAACCTATTGTGTGATGATGATTGCCGCTAAGTGGGCATCATTCCATTGCCCCTAAGTACCCACCACACCTTGAATGAATAATGAACAACCCCCACAACCCCCAACAAGTACCAAAGTGGTCCCACTGTCCTTGTAGTATCGAAAGCAAATTAAACATACTGAGAAATAACAAGGGAATATATTGGTTAAACTATGGTTGAATATGTATTGTTTAGGGGGAGAGAGAAAGTTTGGGTGGACATTTTCTGAGGCTTACTGCTCAAAGCAAACAATTCAGTTTTTGTGAACAAAGGAACCAGCTTGTATGGTTCTGACTGTTAAAACAATGGTTACAAATATCATTGGAAATTAGAAATTAAAGTAAAAATGCACATATAGCCTACTCTCTCTCACTGTTTCTCTCTCATATATATATATATATATATATATATATATATATATATATATATATATATATATATATATATAAATATATATATATATATATATAGTAATGCAAAGTGGGGGAAATACACATATAAATGTTTAAATCTATTGTGAAAACTATATATAAGGCTGAACAGTAGCAGGTGAACATTAGGCCTGCCCTTGTATTTTTTGCAACCAAGAGGGCCCAACGATTCCAAAAAGACACAAGTATGAATCATGCTTTAATTTCTAATTTGGGACATATATTTCACAATAATAACATATGTACATGTTCTAGACATTGTAATGTTCAACAAAAAAAATATTACAGGCATATTACGTACGTTTTTGTGAGGAATATCTTCCAGAGAAAAAAGAGATCTGTTCCAACAGAGATTTTTCAAGTTGTGATGATTCCTGGCTCTGTGGGGGGTATTTATATACAAATATCCTGGCCAATGGCATTGTAAGACTAAACAATAGGACCCAATGAGCATTTAGAGGTGAAAAAATAACAGAAAAAAAAAAGATTTAAACATCTTTCTTTATAAAATATAATTGTTTCCAAAAGGGATCACTGGGTCTTAGAGGGTTAAGTCATTTTTAAATGCCATCTAACGCGTAATATTTCTACAATTGATACAAAGCCTGTGGATATCCTGCCAAAACATAATCAATATTTATTTTCCCAGGTATAACAGGTTTTCTTTGAAGAGCTGGTGCCATGTTTTTGCACTTTTTCTGTTTTTCATGTGTCTATTGAGGTTGATAGAACTTCATTAAGCCCGGTGGTGTTTTTATGGTGTTTTATGTCTTCTCTGACTATTTGGAGTTTCTTCCTGGAGGCTGAAACCTTGAGGGTCAAACGTGCCAATAGAGAAACAGCACTTTAGTGACATCACAAAGCCCACACCCTCCCCCTCATTATCATAACACAACAGGTGTGGGCATGAGGAGGAGGAGGGACTAGGACAGGTGGGTGGTGCTAAGGTGGTGGAGGAGGTGCTAAGGTGAGAACCAGGTATACTTAATGCACTGGTGGGTGTGTCTACATAAAAACAAGATTTTAACACTTATTGTACACTTTTTTTGTTGAAAAAAATCCTTACATAATAATAATACCTTATGATCAGGTTTTAGGGTTGAAAAATATCATGGCACTCCATCTTTGAGTAAAAAAAACACCTCAATAAAGACACAAAACTCTGTAGAATGTAAATAAGTAATCAAACTTACTAAGTAAACTTTCAACTGTCTCTAGCATCAACCAAACATGTACCATGTTAATTTAACAATCCAAACAACACACATCTCAACACATGACGAAATAAACTATTCAAGTTTATTTGATTCACGTTGATATTGTCAGTTTATGTGATTCCTCTGCTTTAGTATCCTTGTCATTGTCTTCCTGGATGTGCCTGTGTGTGACTAACTCCACTAAAAGGCCTTCCCCCCTGTATGAGTCCTCATGTGTATTTTTAGTTCACCATTTTGAATGTAGCCTTTACCACAAACTGTACAAGAAAAGGGTTTTTCACCTGTATGAGTCATCATGTGTCTTTTTAGATGACCCATGTGAACACAGCCTTTACCACAAACTGTACAGGCAAAGGGCTTTTCGCCTGTATGAGTCATCATGTGTCTGTTTAGATTACCCTTGTGGGCACAGCCTTTACCACAAACTGTACAAGAAAAGGGCTTTTCGCCTGTATGAGTCCTCATGTGTGTTTTTAGATCACCCTTCTGAGCACAGCTTTTACCACAAACTGCACAAGAAAAGGGTTTTTCACCTGTATGAGTCATCATGTGTCTTTTTAGATGACCCATGTGAACACAGCCTTTACCACAAACTGTACAGGCAAAGGGCTTTTCACCTGTATGAGTCCTCATGTGTGTTTTTAGATCACCCTTCTGAGCACAGCCTTTACCACAAACTGTACAAGAAAAGGGCTTTTCACCTGTATGAGTCGTCATGTGTGTTTTAAGATGACCCTTGTGAAAACAGCCGTGACCACAAACTGTACAAGAAACGGGCTTTTCGCCTGTATGAGTCCTCATGTGTCTTTTTAGATGACCCTTGTGAACACAGCCTTTACCACAAACTGTACAGGCAAAGGGCTTTTCCCCTGTGTGAATCAGATGTACCTTTTGATTAAACATTTTGGCAAACACTGTTTGTGTCTTGTGTGATTTCAGTGTGTTTAAAGCTGACTGATCTCCCCTCCTCTCCTCCCACTCATCACTGTCTTCAGTGTCTGATTCAGAACAGTGTGAAGAGAGGAGCTGGTCATCACTAGGTGTTTGTGATGTTCCACAGTCCTCTACATCAGCTTGTGTTTTCATGTGTTCAGTTGAGGTGCTGGCTACAGGCTCTGTTTCTCTGTTTTCATCATCATCTTCACTTTTCACTGCTAGTAATGTCAATGTTGACCCACCAGCCTCTTCTGGTCTTTGAAGTAGCTGCTCCTGTTCTTCTTTTATCTGTGGAATTTGTGGTTCCTCCTGGACCAGACTGGGGCTCCTCTCATATTTTGGAGATTTTGATTCTTCCTGGACCACACTGGAGCTCCACTCCTCTTCAGGGGAAACCTCCTCTTTACACACATGGGCGAGCAGGAAGTCTAGGAAAAAAGATACAATGAGACTCTATAGAACTTTACATGATATCATGCAGTGTTCCCTCTGCTTTATGAAAAGCTGGTGCACATACATCCACAAAAACACAAGTTCAACAAATAAAAAATAAAGTCTGCAGACTGGCTAACAAAATCTCAGCTGTTTTAATTGCTTTATTTTCCTTTGTTTCCTGTTTTATGTCTTTAGTAGTTGGAAGAACTTCAGGTGTAAATAAACTCTTCTGCGCTCTGTGCTGAAAATAATGTGGCTGTTGTTTGTTTACATTGCAGCTCTCATGAGAGGCGGTCCCTGAATGAGAGGCGGTCAGTATAATGTTTTAGTAATTACTTGTAAATGTTAGATCAGTCAGTCTTCTGGGTAATTAATACTGAAGTAATTAATACTGAAGTAGAATTAACTGCAAAGCTTCAGTGAACCCATTAATACTTTTACAACCGAACCATCATACTGAGGTAAACCCTCAGTACCGGACCACTTTAACCAATAAAATAAATAAAGAGTGCTTAAAACTTACTGAGGTCCAGGTGGTCTTCAGGTTCCTGTTCAAGGTGGTCTTCAAGTTCCTGTTTAATAGAAACGGTCCTGGCTGGAGAACTGATCTTCACCTGCAGACAGGACTCCACACACTGGTCTGGAATGAAGGAATACAGCACAAAATAATTAGAGCAAAAATAATAATAAGGACTCTGATGTGACATAAATAAGGACTAGACTATAGACTCTGGACTATAGATATGTATATGTATACATTAAAATTATTTGTATGAGAATATGTGTGTGGAGGGGGGAGTTAAACTCAGTCATCAAAACGGAGCCTAATGGTTGGTCTAATGTACAAGCAATGATCCACAGAAACAGATCTACAACCTGACAAAACTTCCCCACACAAACACTGTGTCATACCTGCAGTGTGTAGTTTGACGTTATGTGTGTAACAGACATACCTACAGTGTGTAGTTTGATGTTGTGTGTGTAACAGACATACATGCAGTGTGTAGATTGATGTTGTGTTTGTAACAGACATACCTGCAGTGTGTAGATCGATGTCCATATCAAAATCAATGTCCAGCAGTTTGTTTTGTTTCTCCAGCAGAGTTTCTAGTGTCTCTATCTCTCTCTGGAAGAGGTTGCACATGAACTCTGCAGCCGCACTGAGGCGCTCCAACACAAACACTCTGACAAGCTTCACACAACAAACATCAGCACCACGCTGCTGTTTGTCCAAAACACACAATATCTCCTCTCCCACCGACGTCATGTGTTCATTTATCTTCAGCCGTGCAGACTCCATTTGACACGCTTTTACCTCCTTCACGATTTTCACCGAGACCACAACACGCACTTACTTTCGGGTCAACGTGTTTCACACAATGCGCATGGAAGGACCCAGGCACCGTTGCCTTCTTAGTGCCTTTGTGGGATAAGCCCAAGCCACCCCCTAATTTTTGTGTTTATTGAGCTATACTTTGTTGTTTATTTCATGGTATTACAAGTTAAATAGTTAAAAAGAGAGAGTTCATGCTTAAAGTGTATTTCATTTCTGTCATATTGCTTTCTGTAATGTTAGTCTTACTAAAATAGTCACTGTGTTCCAATCCTGCCAAAGATAACACATACAGAGCAATAGCTCCGCCGCGCCACAAGGGGGCATTACACTCCAGTGAGCGCTACAGTTGTCTGTCAGTCAAAGAGAAGGATTCAGTACATCCTGTCATTGTATTGAAGCAGACTGGACAGAAACGTGCCTAATTCATGTTTATGTGTTTTAAACTGTCTTGTTGCAGGTGAGATATGATAAAGTGGGTTAACTGAGACACATGAAGTAGAATATGACCAGGGGATATTTTGATGGTGGAAAAGTTGGCCGTTTTGACTCCACAATGTTTGTTTGGTAGTAATTGTCCTCCATGATGGCAGCTTAGCTTAGCAGCTTAGCTTAGCCTACTAGCTTAGCAGCTAAAGCTAACTTCAGGTAGTGACTACAGAGGCCCCAAGCTGCTACTGTGTGACTCTTGCTGTGAATAATTAATTCATTCTACCCCACAATAATAGTAATACTATGTTGGAACAGAACTATTTGGTGCCATTTATGTTATTTTGTGTAAAACTGATTTTTGTATTAATGTGATGTTATTTCTGATTATGTATGATTCAGTCTATGTCCAGTTACAGTATAATGGTCAGTCAAAGAGAAGGATTCAGTACATCCTGTCATTGTATTGAAGCAGACTGGACAGAAACGTGCCTAATTCATGTTTATGTGTTTTAAACTGTCTTGTTGCAGTAAAAAGATGAACAACTCAAATCACACTGATATGGACTCCTTCATTCATTCAAGTGTGTAACAAAATTGGTGTCAGAAGCGGGATCAGCGGTGCTACTGGGAAGCAGTGAGGGATCACAGACGCAACACACAGACCATGGAGCTGGAACAACTGCACGATCGGCTGAGTGAGATCCTGGTGCAGTTGAGGTTCGAGCAGCTACAAGAGGTGTGTGTGCCAGCTAAAATCCCAACTGAGAAACTGACCAAAAAGCACACGCTGATCAGAACAATAAGTGAAGCAGTGGATGCAGTAATCGAAAGTGAAGATGAGCTGGTGGCACATGCTTTCCTGGACCGTTTAATAGCATGTGCTGAAGAGGAAAAAAAGAAAAATGCACAGGTTGAAGGGAATAAGGCCAGTCAAGATGCTGCAGCATTGGCCAGTCTACAAGGACAATATGCAGACATGCAGCTCAGCTTCCAAGCCTCTACAAAAATAATGGAGGAAGAAATGGCTAGGCTGACAAACAGAATGACCAACCCCAACCAGGTGCCCAGTACGCTAATTACCTCATCAGTAGTCCAGCCAACCGAGGTAACTATGCGTAGGGAATTTAGAATTAATGGCCAAATTGGGGAAAGGGGTCAGAAGGACAAGTTGTCATACTCTAACTTGACCCATCAAATTGAAATGGGACGGAAAAGAAATCACTGTGAGGCAGAAATTATTGAGGCCGTTGTCAGAGCCATTAGCCCAGGTCTAAGCCTCCGTGATATGTTAGAGCTCAAAACAGACCTCACCCTCCCCCAGCTTCGTACTATACTAAAGGGCCATTACAAAGAGGATAGCTCCACAGACCTCTATCACAGGCTGATAAATATCACCCAAGATCATAACGAGTCCCCGCAGAACTTCTTATTCAAGGCGATAGAGCTCAAAGAAAGAATCCTGGCAGCATCAAGAGAACCAGGTGCAGATGAACAGTACAGTCCTGAATTGATACAGAAGAAGTTCTTGAGAGCTGTGGGCACAGGGCTAGTTAATGATAATATAAAATATCAGATCAAAAGCTGCCTCGATGATCCCACAGTGACTGATGACATTCTGATTGCTAAAACCAATGAAGCAGCCAGCCTTGAGTGGGAAAGACAGCAAAAATTCAGAAAGAACAGTAGAGAGGCCAAAGTGAGAGAAGTAAGAACAGAAGTGCAACCAGTACAAGAAGCGTCCATTGGAGCAGTGGGTGGGCGTGAACAGTCATCCTTCACACCTACCAAAGACAAAATGGTTAAAACACAACCAACAGTGACTCGCAACGATTCAGAGCTCCTTGATATCATTAAACAACTAAAAGAGGAAATCGCTGAAATAAAGGGTGCCATGCAGGAGTCACACAGACCGTTCCCTCAGCACCGTCCCAGTAGGAAACGGGGCTGCAGAGACTGTCAGGACAACAACAGAGGAGAGGAGTGTAACCATTGTTTCAGATGTGGACAAAGTGGTCACCTGTCCAGGGGATGTAGGATCCGGAACAAGCCCACAGACAGGTCAGAGCAGGTCGATATGTCAGCTAGCACTGTAACACCCCTCCCATCCCCCTCAGTTACAGAACCTAGCCAGAGTCAGCACCAAAAAGATGTTTACAAGCTAATCACTGACAGCATTCAACATCTAGAGACAAAATTGGCAGCTAACACACAAGACAAGGGAAAAGAAGTCGTCTGTGTCAGTCTCCTCTCCCCAAAACGAAGAGCTCAGCTCCTTAATCTGATTGGAAAGAAATACATGATCACCTGCCAGTTTGATGGAGTGAAGACCAGAGCCTTGTGGGACACAGGGTCGCAGGTATGTCTCATAAATGAGAAATGGAGACAACAAAATATTCCCCATACCACAGTTAGGAGTATATCTGAGATCCTGGGGCCTGGTATCTTAGATGGGAGGGCAGTGAACCAGACACCAATCCCTTTCTCTGGGTGGGTTGAAATAAAATTCAGGTTACCTACAGAAGAGGCCACACATTTAGAGCTTCTAGTGCCAGTTTTAGTAGCTCATGAAGATGGGGTGGCAGAGGAGCCAATCATTGGGTTTAATGTAATTGAATATCTGTTGGGGAGAGGCATAGAACCACCACATGTGGTGACAGAGGCAGTCAGCACAGCATTCTCCTTCGACTGTAAGAAAGCTGAGGTTTTTGTTAAAGTGATGAGAAGTGGAGAGGACAGACTAGGAGAAGGCACAGTGAAGGCAGCGAGAGAGCTCACTACAATTCCAGCTGGGCAAACAAAAGCTGTTAAGTGTAGTGTAAGAGCAGGCCCACTCCCTGATTGCCAAGATGTCCTAGTTGAGCCAGATTTCCATTTCCAGTTACCAGAGGGGTTGGAGTTCAAGGAGAGTGTAGTGAGTCTACAGCGAGGCCCCTGGTCCCGCATCACCATCCCTGTCACGAATAACACAGCCCATGACATCTTACTGCCACCAAGAACTGTACTCGGGCAGACTCAGATGGTCAAGACTGTATACCCAGCCGACACAAGACCAGTCGAAATAATTCAGACCCAAACAATGATACTCACCACTAACCAGACATTGACAGCACTGACAGGAGAGCAGAGAACGGAACTAGAAAACAGGAAAAGCAGTGGCAGTAAAGATGTCTGGGACCCTCCTGTCCCCCTTGATCACCTTCCCCTAGAACATCAGCAGGAAGTGAGGCAGCTACTGAGGGAAGAGAGGAATGCATTCTGTCGTGATGACTATGATGTAGGGAACATACCCTCACTGCAACTCCAGATTCGCCTCAATGACCCCACACCGGTAAAGCGAACCTATATCTCAGTCCCAAAGCCACTCCATAAAGAGGTGAAAGAGTACCTTGAAGATTTGTTAAACAGGGGATGGATAGCTAAGTCAAAATCTCCCTATTCCAGTCCCATTGTGTGTGTGCGGAAAAAGGATGGGAGTCTCCGCCTGTGTTGTGACTACAGGGAGCTAAATAAGAAGTCAATACCTGACCGCCATCCAATTCCACGCATACAAGACATGCTCAACACTTTGAAGGGGAGCGCCTGGTTTTCAGTCCTTGACCAAGGCAAGGCCTATCACCAGGGTTTCATGGAGGAGACAAGCCGCCCTCTCACTGCATTTATTACACCATGGGGACTCTACGAGTGGGTGAGAATTCCCTTTGGATTATCATCAGCTCCTGCAGAGTTCCAGAGGTCAATGGAAGAGTGCCTGGTCGGGCTGCGTGATGAGATATGCCTGCCCTACCTGGATGACAATTTAGTTCACTCTCAGACATTCAAGAACCACTTGAATGACCTGAGAAAAGTCCTGCAGCGTTACCAGAGCCATGGAGTTAAATTGACATCAAGAAAATGTGAGCTTTTCAAAAACCAAGTGAGATTCCTGGGGAGGATGGTTACCAAAGATGGTCATACCATGGACCCTGCAGACATTGCCCCAGTCCAGGCTTTAAAGCAGAGAACTCCCACCACCATTGGAGAAGTGAGAAAGCTATTAGGATTTATTTCATACTATAGAAACTACATAGCAAACTTCTCACGCATAGCAAAGCCTCTCTATGACCTCCTCTCCACAGAAAAGACAGAGAAAGAGAAACACAAACCAAGAAAGCCTGACAAAAGAAAACAGAGCAAAGGGGGCCAGTTGCCATCGTCTCACCCAATTCAGTGGTCAGCTGAACACCAACAGGTACTCTGTCAGCTAATTGACTTTCTCTCCCAGCCACCAGTGTTAGGATATCCTGACTACGAGCAGCCATTCATCCTACATTGCGATGCATCACAAGAGGGGCTGGGGGCCGTGATTTACCAGAGGCAGCAGGGAAAGCTGGCTGTGATTGCATACGGGTCCAGGACTCTTACTGCCCCTGAGAAAAACTACCACCTACATTCAGGCAAGCTGGAGTTCCTGGCCCTGAAGTGGGCCATATGTGAGAGGTTCAGGGACTATCTTTACTATTCTCCACCATTCATAGCCTACACTGACAACAATCCACTCACATACGTGCTCACTACAGCCAAGCTGAATGCCACCACCCACAGGTGGGTAGCTGAACTCGCCGACTTCCAGTTCTCCATCAAATATCGACCAGGCCGAGCTAACAGGGATGCTGATGGTCTCTCACGCATGCCCTTGGATATGGAACAGTACATGCAGACCTGCACACAGGCGGTTACACCGGAGGTCATAGGCAGTGTGACCCAGGCTCTGGCCATTCAGATGCATGAAAGTGAGCCCTGGCTGTGTCCTCTGACCATCTCAACACTGTTAGCAGAGGAGAATGAGGAAGTGAGGATGTCAGTGTTGGAGTTCACGAAAACATCTCTGAAAGAGGCACAAGAAGAGGACCCTGTAATCGGAGAAGTGCTGAAGTATGTCATTGCAAACCACTGGCCAAAAGGTGGAATACGAGCCAGTAACAAAGACATAGCTGCCCTGGTAAGAGAAAAACAGAAACTGCACATGAATGAAGGTTTATTGTACAGAAAGACGGCCAGCCGGTCACAGCTTCTCCTGCCTAAGAAGTTTCATGGGCTTGTGTATAAGGAATTACATGAAGACATGGGACACCTAGGGGTAGAGAGGGTACTGACACTCATCCGAGATCGCTTTTACTGGCCTCACATGCAGAGAGACGTGGAGCATCAAATAACACAGGTGTGCAGCTGTCTGAAAAACAAGCGTCCAAACAGACCAACCAGAGCTCCCCTCATTAACATAACCACCACATACCCGTTCGAGCTGGTCTCCATTGATTTCTTACATCTGGAGAAATGTAAAGGAGGATTTGAATATATCCTTGTTGTGATGGACCACTTCACACGGTTTGCCCAGGCCTACCCCTGCAAGGACAAATCTGCCAAAACAGCTGCAGACAAGATCTATGGTGATTTTGTATTAAAGTATGGGTTTTTCTCAAGGCTCCACCATGACCAGGGAAAAGAGTTTGAGAACAAACTGTTCGCCAAGCTGGGAGAATACAGTGGGGTAAGAGGATCCCGGACCACACCTTACCACCCACAGGGGAATGGCCAGGTTGAAAGATTCAATAGGACACTGCTGGCCATGCTCAGAAACCTCCCAGAGACAGCTAAAACAGATTGGAAAGCATCCCTGGCCAAGGTGGTCCACGCTTATAATTGTACACGCAGCGAGGCCACTGGGTATGCACCCTTCTTTCTCTTGTTCGGGCGGAATCCCAGACTCCCTGTTGACCTGATGTTTGGCCTCACAGTAAAGGACCAAAGCTCATCCCGCAGAGACTATGCTGAGAAATGGAGAGCTCGAATGGATGACGCTTACAAGCTGGCCTCAGACACAGCCTACAAAGAGGGCAGAAGAGGAAAAGTTCTGTATGACAGGAAGACCTATGGTGCAGAGTTGCATCCTGGATGCAGAGTGCTTGTCCGAAACCTAACTGAAAGAGGCGGGCCAGGGAAATTGAGGTCGTATTGGGAACGTCAAGTATACATTGTGACACAGAGAAAACAACCAGACAGTCCAGTGTATGAGCTCAAGCCAGAGAATGGGAAAGGGCGTGTTAGAGTCATGCATAGGAACCTCCTGCTGCCATGTGAATTCCTGCCAGTGGAAAAGATTGACCTCTGTGAGAAGAATGACCTCTGTGCAGAACCAAGGAAGAGGAAAAGAAAAAACAACACACAGAGACAAGAGAAAACAGAGCAAGAACACAGTTCAGAGGATGAGGATGAATGGAGAGGAATCATCGGATGGAAAGCAGATGACAGAGAACAGCATGGAATAGAGGTGGAACAGCATCTTCAGACAGAGCATCAGCAGACAGAGGCACCAGATGTCTATCCAGAGGCTGGAACAGCAGAAGAGGAGGACCTGGATGGAGAGGATAATGCAGAGTATCAGCTGGACCCACAGGAAGAGGAGAATGATACACAAAGCCCTGAGAGGTCATCAGCTCATCATCAGTCTGCCGAGTCTGCATGCAGTGCCAGTGACCAAGATGATGATGACTCTGACCAACCACCTGTCAGAGAAAACCGATATCCTTTGAGACAGAGAAAACAAAAGTTAATGTTTACTTACCCTAGGTTGGGGATGCCCACAATGTCACATGATTGAAATTGATTTAACAGTTATTATTAAGACCTCAGAGTTATAAGAACTGAGTGATTTTAGTTATGCTAAGAAAGTTTTATTTTTGTGTTAATAATGAAGTGACGCATTATGACTACAGTACTGCATGTTGACTTAAATAGGAGGTTGTTGCTACAGTATGTTAAGTACTTTACTCAGAGATTATGCAGATACCCATTCTCGTGATGGAAGTAGCAGTGGAATGTCATCGTGCACAATGACACCTACTGCAAACATATGGCATTAAGGGGAGCTGCATGTCATATGGTTTACTGAAATGGACAGTAATGCATTTTCAAGTTCTTGGACTATATTCTGACTCCTACCTAGATAACCTTCCTATATGCAAGGCATAATTACAACATGTGGACTGATGATGTCGTAATGTCGGGACGCCATTACATTTTGGAGGGGAGAATGTGGGATAAGCCCAAGCCACCCCCTAATTTTTGTGTTTATTGAGCTATACTTTGTTGTTTATTTCATGGTATTACAAGTTAAATAGTTAAAAAGAGAGAGTTCATGCTTAAAGTGTATTTCATTTCTGTCATATTGCTTTCTGTAATGTTAGTCTTACTAAAATAGTCACTGTGTTCCAATCCTGCCAAAGATAACACATACAGAGCAATAGCTCCGCCGCGCCACAAGGGGGCATTACACTCCAGTGAGCGCTACAGTTGTCTGTCAGTCAAAGAGAAGGATTCAGTACATCCTGTCATTGTATTGAAGCAGACTGGACAGAAACGTGCCTAATTCATGTTTATGTGTTTTAAACTGTCTTGTTGCAGGTGAGATATGATAAAGTGGGTTAACTGAGACACATGAAGTAGAATATGACCAGGGGATATTTTGATGGTGGAAAAGTTGGCCGTTTTGACTCCACAATGTTTGTTTGGTAGTAATTGTCCTCCATGATGGCAGCTTAGCTTAGCAGCTTAGCTTAGCCTACTAGCTTAGCAGCTAAAGCTAACTTCAGGTAGTGACTACAGAGGCCCCAAGCTGCTACTGTGTGACTCTTGCTGTGAATAATTAATTCATTCTACCCCACAATAATAGTAATACTATGTTGGAACAGAACTATTTGGTGCCATTTATGTTATTTTGTGTAAAACTGATTTTTGTATTAATGTGATGTTATTTCTGATTATGTATGATTCAGTCTATGTCCAGTTACAGTATAATGGTCAGTCAAAGAGAAGGATTCAGTACATCCTGTCATTGTATTGAAGCAGACTGGACAGAAACGTGCCTAATTCATGTTTATGTGTTTTAAACTGTCTTGTTGCAGTAAAAAGATGAACAACTCAAATCACACTGATATGGACTCCTTCATTCATTCAAGTGTGTAACACCTTTCGCCCCCTGGTGGAAGAGGTGTGTAAGTGAAGATATAGCCTCCTGTTGCTGTGGAAAGACAGTCCCTCACTGTGAGTCCTGAGAGTTTAACTGTGGTGTGTCCTGGAGTCTGAGCAGGAGGACAGAGTGGAGATTTGGAGTGAAAACACCACCTTTTATCTTGAAGAGGAGAAACACCTCCTCCCACCTCCTCACATTCTTCCAGTTCACTGCAGTCAGGGTACATTTCAATGTGAAAGGCTCATAACAAAAGACAGTGTAATGATGGGCCATCGTCAGAGAAACATTTACATAGATGCCAGTTCCAATGTGTTTTGCCTAATCAACATATTGACTGTTTTTTCTTTGCCAAAGAAAGCAAACCCAGACACAAAAACATTTCACTGAGACAAAAGTGTATTCTGATTATGTCAAAAGTGAATTTAGAAGTTTAGCTATTGATATGGTTATTTTATGGAATTGTACATCCAGATAACAAAATGTTACTTCTCTGTGAAAACAAGTGTGTTTGTTGGACATTACAATGATACGCCATCATAACACCCTTTTTCATTTTTGAAAATGTACGGAATTCTGGGTTTTATCAGCACTGCACACAGAGCGCTGAGAGTGGGGAGTTTTTACTAATATATACTTTACTAATATAATGAATGACCTTGTTTCAGTACTTTTTACATGTGAATGAGTATCATTCTTGAACTAGGTGTAGTTCGAGGTGTAGTTCCAGACTCTATACAGCATTCGGAGATTGTGGAACAGTTACTTGGGTTGAGCACAGTCCATAATGCTGTTCTGTATCAACCTTCCCACTCTCTCTCTTTCTCTCTATGGATCAGTTCACATGAAAGAATGTAGCCTACACCACTAAATGGACAATATCGTAAAATGCAACTTAATTCATGGTACACTTTAGGGTTTGTGTCATTATAGGGACAAGGCCACTTGGCCTTAAAGGGATATTTCATTTTCAAAAAAACTTTTGGTCATTTTATCATCTACTCAGGCCTTTGTGAACCCCCCAGACAGTTTTTAAGTTGCTTGATTAATTATTTAGATATTTGATATTCATTTTATCAGACACGCCCCCTTCCTATACAAACCCATTGTAACTTCAAACTTCATTTTAACCATGTTAGATTAATCAAACACACCCGTCCTTGGTTCTGGTGACTCATCCCGCCCTCCTAATGCGCGAGGGGCCTCGTTTTTTTCAATTATTTTTTCATTTATTTTTAATATTTTTTTTGGAAAATGAAAAAAAATAATATACAATAAAAAAATGTAAAAACAAAACAATGAATTTGTTTCTCTGGTTTAAACTTAAGATAATCACAGATTTAAATCTGCTCAATCTGCAAAATAAATTATTACGCTAAGGAAAACACAACAGACAACAAGATTTCACACAAATTACAGGCACACAAATTAGGCTCTGGGCTTCAGGCCTGCATCAAGTCCTTCATATTCCCTCTAATCCACATAACTTTATACTTTATATCAGATCATATCAGATTTATTACGTAGAACAGTGGTTTTCAACCAGGGGTCCTGGGACCCCCAGGGCTCCATGAGGGGGTTCCAGGGGGTCCCCAGCCAAATGATTGATAGTTAGGAACCAAATGGACCCTTGTGTGTCTGTAACACTGAGATGGAACCAAATATACCTGTAAAATAATATAACCCAAATTATATGATGATGATTGGCACATTTAAGGGCATCACTTTGATTATGAAACTTTGCACAAAAGGTAAAATGTGAATAAGATGCATTTCCCTCATGTTTAAGTAAAATAAAATAGTCAATTCACCTCATTGTGGAGGTGAAAAATGAACTGTTTAACTCCATTACACCATATACAGTTAAATATTTCAAATTGTCCTCCTGCACTGTTTAAAGTACACACTTATCTTTTAAATATTGTTGTTTGTTTGTTTTTAAGTTATTCTCAAGAGTCATTGCATGCACCCCCCCCCCACACACACACACACACACACACACACACACACACACACACACACACACACACACACACACACACACACACACACACACACACACACACACACACACACACACACATTGGCCTTTTTGTTTTCTTATTTGCATTTTAAATGTGTCTGGCCGGCCTACTCAGCACAGCACAGATAATCTACACACTTTAGGTGTCATTGTCTCCAAGTATCCCCCAATTTGCTCACTCTGGTCACATCTACACATTCTCAAATCCAATTAGATTTGCATTACATGTAACTCCTTGTGACAATATTTCTCTGGAACCCAAATACAAGAACATGTTTTATCTTTAGGCGTGATTAAGTCCAATATTGTTGGTCCAGAATGTCTTTATTGTCTTACTGTAGGCATAGAGATAACAATGACATCCTGATCAAAATAGTTATCTTGTTGCATTTGCTTGCACATGCATGATGAAGATGAAGTAGCAATCATTTAGCTGGGGACCCCCTGGAACCCTGTCAAGGACCCATGGGGGCCCCCAGACCCATTGAGATCCATTGATCACATAATAGTATGGCAAAGGAAGAACTAACCAGAGATACAGATATACTGATGTCTCATGCGTTTGGAAGTTTAAAAAAAAAAACTCATCAACATTTAAAATGACTGATATAGTGTCATTCGTTAGTAAACACCCCTCCACTCTGTGTGCAGTGCAGATAAAACCCAAATAACCAATGCAGATGTGACGAACATGTGTGTGTGTGTGTGTGTGTGTGTGTGTGTGTGTGTGTGTGTGTGTGTGTGTGTGTTTTTGGCATCTATTGTTAGGTATGTCCTTGTTATGCCCACTGTTATGGTCTAAAAGTGTGACATATTTTTCCTTTTCATTGGCACTTAAAATTCAAACAACGTTTCGATGGACCTGATCTTCATCACAATCATCAGGTAACCCACACAGTGAAAGCCCCTTATTGGTAACCAATACAGTGGATACTGAGACCTCTTGGCATCTTTTATTTTAGTTGTTACTTATTTAAGTCATTTTTAAATGCCATCTAACGCGTAATATTTCTACAATTGATACAAATTGATACAAAGCCTGTGGATATCCTGCCAAAACATAATCAATATTTATTTTCCCAGGTATAACAGGTTTTCTTTGAAGAGCTGGTGCCATGTTTTTGCACTTTTTCTGTTTTTCATGTGTCTATTGAGGTTGATAGAACTTCATTAAGCCCGGTGGTGTTTTTATGGTGTTTTATGTCTTCTCTGACTATTTGGAGTTTCTTCCTGGAGGCTGAAACCTTGAGGGTCAAACGTGCCAATAGAGAAACAGCACTTTAGTGACATCACAAAGCCCACACCCTCCCCCTCATTATCATAACACAACAGGTGTGGGCATGAGGAGGAGGAGGGACTAGGACAGGTGGGTGGTGCTAAGGTGGTGGAGGAGGTGCTAAGGTGAGAACCAGGTATACTTAATGCACTGGTGGGTGTGTCTACATAAAAACAAGATTTTAACACTTATTGTACACTTTTTTTGTTGAAAAAAATCCTTACATAATAATAATACCTTATGATCAGGTTTTAGGGTTGAAAAATATCATGGCACTCCATCTTTGAGTAAAAAAAACACCTCAATAAAGACACAAAACTCTGTAGAATGTAAATAAGTAATCAAACTTACTAAGTAAACTTTCAACTGTCTCTAGCATCAACCAAACATGTACCATGTTAATTTAACAATCCAAACAACACACATCTCAACACATGACGAAATAAACTATTCAAGTTTATTTGATTCACGTTGATATTGTCAGTTTATGTGATTCCTCTGCTTTAGTATCCTTGTCATTGTCTTCCTGGATGTGCCTGTGTGTGACTAACTCCACTAAAAGGCCTTCCCCCCTGTATGAGTCCTCATGTGTATTTTTAGTTCACCATTTTGAATGTAGCCTTTACCACAAACTGTACAAGAAAAGGGTTTTTCACCTGTATGAGTCATCATGTGTCTTTTTAGATGACCCATGTGAACACAGCCTTTACCACAAACTGTACAGGCAAAGGGCTTTTCGCCTGTATGAGTCATCATGTGTCTGTTTAGATTACCCTTGTGGGCACAGCCTTTACCACAAACTGTACAAGAAAAGGGCTTTTCGCCTGTATGAGTCCTCATGTGTGTTTTTAGATCACCCTTCTGAGCACAGCTTTTACCACAAACTGCACAAGAAAAGGGTTTTTCACCTGTATGAGTCATCATGTGTCTTTTTAGATGACCCATGTGAACACAGCCTTTACCACAAACTGTACAGGCAAAGGGCTTTTCACCTGTATGAGTCCTCATGTGTGTTTTTAGATCACCCTTCTGAGCACAGCCTTTACCACAAACTGTACAAGAAAAGGGCTTTTCACCTGTATGAGTCGTCATGTGTGTTTTAAGATGACCCTTGTGAAAACAGCCGTGACCACAAACTGTACAAGAAACGGGCTTTTCGCCTGTATGAGTCCTCATGTGTCTTTTTAGATGACCCTTGTGAACACAGCCTTTACCACAAACTGTACAGGCAAAGGGCTTTTCCCCTGTGTGAATCAGATGTACCTTTTGATTAAACATTTTGGCAAACACTGTTTGTGTCTTGTGTGATTTCAGTGTGTTTAAAGCTGACTGATCTCCCCTCCTCTCCTCCCACTCATCACTGTCTTCAGTGTCTGATTCAGAACAGTGTGAAGAGAGGAGCTGGTCATCACTAGGTGTTTGTGATGTTCCACAGTCCTCTACATCAGCTTGTGTTTTCATGTGTTCAGTTGAGGTGCTGGCTACAGGCTCTGTTTCTCTGTTTTCATCATCATCTTCACTTTTCACTGCTAGTAATGTCAATGTTGACCCACCAGCCTCTTCTGGTCTTTGAAGTAGCTGCTCCTGTTCTTCTTTTATCTGTGGAATTTGTGGTTCCTCCTGGACCAGACTGGGGCTCCTCTCATATTTTGGAGATTTTGATTCTTCCTGGACCACACTGGAGCTCCACTCCTCTTCAGGGGAAACCTCCTCTTTACACACATGGGCGAGCAGGAAGTCTAGGAAAAAAGATACAATGAGACTCTATAGAACTTTACATGATATCATGCAGTGTTCCCTCTGCTTTATGAAAAGCTGGTGCACATACATCCACAAAAACACAAGTTCAACAAATAAAAAATAAAGTCTGCAGACTGGCTAACAAAATCTCAGCTGTTTTAATTGCTTTATTTTCCTTTGTTTCCTGTTTTATGTCTTTAGTAGTTGGAAGAACTTCAGGTGTAAATAAACTCTTCTGCGCTCTGTGCTGAAAATAATGTGGCTGTTGTTTGTTTACATTGCAGCTCTCATGAGAGGCGGTCCCTGAATGAGAGGCGGTCAGTATAATGTTTTAGTAATTACTTGTAAATGTTAGATCAGTCAGTCTTCTGGGTAATTAATACTGAAGTAATTAATACTGAAGTAGAATTAACTGCAAAGCTTCAGTGAACCCATTAATACTTTTACAACCGAACCATCATACTGAGGTAAACCCTCAGTACCGGACCACTTTAACCAATAAAATAAATAAAGAGTGCTTAAAACTTACTGAGGTCCAGGTGGTCTTCAGGTTCCTGTTCAAGGTGGTCTTCAAGTTCCTGTTTAATAGAAACGGTCCTGGCTGGAGAACTGATCTTCACCTGCAGACAGGACTCCACACGTCTGGAATGAAGGAATACAGCACAAAATAATTAGAGCAAAAATAATAATAAGGACTCTGATGTGACATAAATAAGGACTAGACTATAGACTCTGGACTATAGATATGTATATGTATACATTAAAATTATTTGTATGAGAATATGTGTGTGGAGGGGGGAGTTAAACTCAGTCATCAAAACGGAGCCTAATGGTTGGTCTAATGTACAAGCAATGATCCACAGAAACAGATCTACAACCTGACAAAACTTCCCCACACAAACACTGTGTCATACCTGCAGTGTGTAGTTTGACGTTATGTGTGTAACAGACATACCTACAGTGTGTAGTTTGATGTTGTGTGTGTAACAGACATACATGCAGTGTGTAGATTGATGTTGTGTTTGTAACAGACATACCTGCAGTGTGTAGATCGATGTCCATATCAAAATCAATGTCCAGCAGTTTGTTTTGTTTCTCCAGCAGAGTTTCTAGTGTCTCTATCTCTCTCTGGAAGAGGTTGCACATGAACTCTGCAGCCGCACTGAGGCGCTCCAACACAAACACTCTGACAAGCTTCACACAACAAACATCAGCACCACGCTGCTGTTTGTCCAAAACACACAATATCTCCTCTCCCACCGACGTCATGTGTTCATTTATCTTCAGCCGTACAGACTCCATTTGACACGTTTTTACCTCCTTCAAGACACGTTTTTTACCTTCTTGTGCGTTTCGTCCCTGGTGGAAGAGGTGTGTAAGTGAAGATAGAGCCTCCTGTAGCTGTGGAAAGACAGTCTGTCCTCCCTCACTGTGAGTTGTGTGTTTGGGCCGGGGTGTGTCCATAGAGTTTAACTGTGGTGTGTCCTGGAGTCTGAGCAGAAGGACAGTGTGGAGATTTGGAGTGAAAACACCACCTTTTTATCTTGGAGAGGAGAAACAGCTCCTCCCATCTCCTCACTCTCTTCCAGTTAACTGCAGTCAGGGTCAATTTCAATGTGAAAGGATCATAACAAAAGAGAGTGTAATGATGGGCCATCATCAGAGACACATTTACATAGATGCAAATTTCAATGTCTTTTGCTTCATCAACATGTTGACTGTTTTTCTTTGCCAAAGAAAGCAAACCCAGACACATTCACTCTTTACACTTCTTTACACCTGTAAACCTGTGATGAGGCAAAAGTGAATTCTGATTCTGTCAAATGTTCATTTCGAGGTTTTGCTATTGATCAAGTTCTTCTGTGGAATTGTCTGTTTAGGTAACATACCATGTAACTTTTCTGTGAATAAAATAGGTTAAAAAAAGTGTGTTTGTTGGACATTACAATGATACGCCGTAATGCCACCCCTTTTCACTTTTGAAAATGTATTGAATTCTGGGTTTTATCAGCACTGCACACAGATTGGGGAGTGTTTACTAATAAATGACATTGTTTCAGTGATTTCTTTTACATAGCATATTAATGAGTTTAATTATTGAACTACCAAACATTTATTTACTTTCATGTCAATACCCAGTATGTTGTGCAGTTGTTATAAATCTGCATACTGTAATGTTAGCAGGTATATCTCAGATAATATCCTGTATGTCCATATTTAGTTTATTTAGCCGTTACATGCCATATTGTATTTGTGTTGATGATCAGTGCCCCCTCCCCCCAGGAGTCCATGGAGGGGGGGTGTCCAGGGGGTCTCCATAGATAGATAGATAGATAGATAGATAGATGTACCAAATGACAGAACTGTGTATAATATACTGTATATATTTACTGTGTATAAATGGGTGTACATTAGGCTACTAGTCTGGGCATTGATGTGACAAATAAAAGTGATTCTGATTAACTGTGTAGATTAACTGTGCTGTGACGGCTGGTCAACACAATTTAAAATGCAAATAAGACACCAATAAGGTAAATGCCCTCTCACCTCCTGAGTGTGTGTGTGTGCGTGCGTGTGTGTGTTGAACCAACACAGTCTCACTCCGAAAACGTAGCCGGTTGACTTTTTGTCAGAACCCCACGACGACACCGAATGCCGTCGCGGGACGCCAGCGACGTAATTATGCGCCTTCCACGGTCACTCATTGACATTCATTGAGGTCCAAAGACGACACATTGCGCCGTCACAGGCGGCCCATTGATAATGCATTGGCATTCCAAAACGTGCGTTAAGAAGCTTGATTCAAATGCACCAGACCACACGCCACCACCCACAAAAACTTGTAAATATTCTGAGCATTTCCATACTAGTTTGGTAATTTTTCGATGAGTATTTGTTGAGAACGACAGTTTTATTTAACTTTTCTAAACCCGTGACGTCACGTCACATTACTTCCGTATGACTTGATTGACAGTAGTAAAGATCCGATCAAAACTATTTTGTTTAATCCAATAGATCTATATAATAGATGTGCTTGTCCATAAATCAATTATTCTGGCACTTAAATGCCTAATGTATGAACAATTCTAGCAATAAATAATTATTTGTAATTTCTTGATTCCTGGCACTAATTAAATCCCGCCTACTGCATCCGGATTTTCATCACGTCCACATACATGAAAACAAACGTAACGTTTCCGTATCCGTTCTAGACCGGAAATGTGGTTATAGGCACATTTCACATTCTTTAAATGCTCTGGCTTGCTTTTAAAGCTTTTTGAAACAAATAGCAGCAGTCTTTTGCAGTCGCTTAGGAACAAATAGCAGCATTTATTTTTTTCTCAAAACGATTTCATGTTTTTTGTTACATTTAGGACGTAAACAATCATGTTGATTCTGGGGGCAGTTATGTTGCTTATAGACGTCATTACCAGTGTTGCCAGATTCTGTGAGAGAAACAAGCAACCAGGTCTAGGAAAACAAGCCCAAAAGAAGCAACTATGGGCCACATGACTCATGAGCACTTCAAACATATACGTCAGCTGCTTGAAAATAGCAGATCTACAAGCTCACAACGAGCTTGTAGATCTGCTATTTTCAAATTCAATTTTTGGGGAAATTATAATAAGCAGACCTGGCAACACTGGTCACAACGTATAAAGAGTGAACGTCTGGTCTTCCCATGATGCATTGCATTGTTTTTCAACTACAGCGCGGTAAGTGAACTATTGTTACTTTTGCATTTATTTAATAGAAATGCATGTTAAATCTGCACCCCCACCACCACTAAATCATAGAACCACAACACGGAGTTGTTGTTAACATGTTAGGGTGTGTACAGCAGCAAGTTGGTCGGTCTGTATAAGTTTAAAACTGTTTTACTGTGGACATATCCCAAAAGCTAATAAGCAAGCTAAACACAACAACATGAGCTCGGCTATTTATTTGTGTGTGTCCCTCTTCATTTGTGAACATAGCACATATTCTATATGTGCTATGTTTGTTTGCACAACACTAAAGGCAAAACGAAATGTAATCATTGTTTGTGTTTCCCATTCTGAGTGTACAAATGGAATCAAATGGATGTTTTATTATGAATAGGGTACAAAAGGATCCCAATAAGCCATAGTGCTTTCTTGTGGTTTAAATCCTATAGAACTTTACTGTCCTGTACTGCTAATAAAGTATTCAATCAATTAATCAATCAATCAATCAATCAATCAATCAGTACTAGTAGTACAGTCAAATGTTATGCTAAAATATGAACACAATAAGCCCCAGGGGCTTGTTTAAATGTTGGTCCATTGTACTCAATTGAACAGTCATATATACCATACAGAGGTGCAATCCAAAACATGTTGGGATAAAGGTCAGTTGAATAAGAGATGGGTGGGGGCGGGGGACAGAGGATTCAACTATAAAGCTGGTACCAGGAATTAAATAAATATGTTTTAAAACAGGAACTATTTAATCACTTAATTTAAATGTATTATGATGTTAATGTTGTTGTTGGGATATTCGAAAGTAGCTGATCAAAAAGCTCACAACGCATTGCGATGTGACGTGTTGTGAGCTTATGGATCTATTTCTTAAAACTGAGATGTTATATATTAATTTGGGGCGCTTCACATGAAAAACTTGTAGAACCGCTGCCATAATCCATATTCACACGGCGGCCATTTTGGAATTTAACATTGCGTTGCTGTGGCAACTGGGGTGGCATTTCATTGACTTAATGGCAATATGGCCGCCGTGTGAATATGGTCTATAAGGGTCTATTCGGTTCTGTACACTCTCAGAGTTTATCTCAGGATTTCAGTGTATGCAGCTATTAAAGGTATCGTGATGTGTTTTTGGGCTTAAGTATAAGATTCTGTATATCTGGTTTAGGGCTGTTTTTCCTTTTGTTCATTGTAATTCTGAATATGTTGCTTTCTCTTACAGATCCTTCCAACCAAACTCTCCTAAACAAACAAACAAACAACCCAAAAGGTACTTTTAAGAGCCACTCTCTCTCTCTCTCTCTCTCTCTCTCTCTCTCTCTCTCTCTCTCTCTCTCTCTCTCTCTCCCCCTCTCTCCCCCACCCCACAACTTTCTCTTAGAGTGTGTGTGTGTGTGTGTGTGTGTGTGTGTGTGTGTGTGTGTGTGTGTGTGTGTACCCTTGTTTGTCTTATCATTGTCTTTGTCTGTAATTTGTTGTTACCCGTCACCATGAGTGATTCAAAAGCCGTGGTTACGGAACTTGAAAGGAGTTTAAGTGGCGCAAAAGCGGCAGCTGTGGCCAGAAGTCTAAATGACTTGATTCCTCCAGAGTCACAATGGAGAGCACCACCAATTCCAGCGAAGAAGGCAAAGGCACCTGGACCGACCGTAAGGTGGAAAAAGAGAGACAGCGATAGAAATGTCATCCCTGCAAGGCCAGGATCAACCAGAAATCAGGGTCAGTATTGTTATACCATTAACTCATTTAGACCTGAGGCCGATTCTAAAATCCACTTGAAAATTTCAAAAGCTTTTGCGATCCACCCATCTGACCACTAAACCGGCAGCCTATCTCAGCTGCCATGTGGTCATATGGGTGGATCGCATACATTTTCAGAGCATGTGAAGTGTCCACTTGACTTTGGGCAAGACACTGAACCCCTAACTGCTCCTGATGAGCAGATTGGTGCCTTGCTTTGCCGTCTGTCGTGATGTGTGTGCATGTAATAAACATTGAAAATCACTGTGGATATAACAACATTTACCTTGATAAGGCTTCCTTTAAAAAAGTCCTGAGTGCCTTACCAATGGACAGCTAGAATTTTTTTTTAAATCAACCTACAGCAATCATTCCTATTTGATTGCATATTCATAGGCGACTGAACTGTCCACGTTATGGTTTGTGAAAAGTCTAATAGTCCTCAGGATAATAACCAGGCTGACACTAGTGTTACAGCAAATAGGATAGTATAGTTATATAGTTAGTTATAGTTTTTACAATTCATGCATTTAGCAGATGCTCTTAATCCAGAGCGACGTGACATTTTTGGCTGGTTGAAGACCAATCATGCTGCGGCATTCGAGACAATTTTGAAAGTAAATGTTGATGACAGTGTTTTTTTTCTTCCTGTTATAGCTGGTCCAAGTCGGAAGGCTCATCCAGGTGGTTGCGGTCAGAAACCTGTTCCTCCCAACGATTTTCCTGACACTAATGCTGAGGTCTCCTTTGCTCCAGATGCCGTTGGTGTGTATTTCATTAGTGCAAAGCAATATGTTCATAATATATTCTAATAATCTGTCAATGAGTTTGAATGTTAATTATATGTTAGTATAACACATTTACCAGAATAAATGTGCAACTAACCTTTTCACAGCCATTATTATACTTTTTATATTGTAAATGTAAAACATAACATAATGTTGTTTTTCAATATCCCATACTATCTTAACAGAGCGTTTCATACAAGAGCTCCAGCACTCCCTGAGCGTTGCATCGGCTGACATCGAGGAAGCACCAACCCCTGCTCCTCTCCAGGCTTCCTCCGACTGGAGTACGCGGAACCACTCTCTTTTAGAGAGATGGCGGGCAGAGAGACCCCGGCGTTGCAGCGAGGGCAGATGTAGGCACACACATGTGCCAACAGTGTGCCATCAGTCCAGCTGCTGTATGCTGTCATGGCTGTGAACCACGGCCATTCCTGTGTGCCGAATGTGACATCAAAACGCACACAGACACTAGAAATGTTATGCACAACATGGATGCCATGACTGCCGGGTTCTTCCAGCCTTTGCCTCCAACCACCTGCATTGTAGATGAGGCTCATTGCCGTTGTGGTAAGTTCTTGTTTGTGAGTACACCATAACATATCCTCTCTGACTCATTAATCTCATACTTTTACTACTAAACAATACATTTTTTGGTCCTGTCTTACGGCCATGGAATCTTTTTAACCTTTCTCACTCTTCATTCAGTCTCTTCAAGTGGTTCCAGCAATCGTAATGTTCTATTTACTATTGGACACAAATGATCTAAATTCAAATCTATGATCTTTTTCAGAGCGCTTTGTACCTGTGCGGATACCTGAAAATATCTGTGGTTGTGCATCGGAGGCATTGAGGGTCAACCCAGGAAAGGCTGTTGCTGTGATCACAATGGATGGTAAGGATTTTTCTTTTCTTTTTTTAAAGCATCTTAAAAATATATTTTTACTTGGTAATTCCCACAAGGTTTGGCATACAGTAGGTGTATTTATGAAATCAAACGTATGCCTATTGACTACTTTCTGCCACGCTAGGTTTTACATTACAGTGTGCGTGTCTTTGATTTTTCTAGGGCGATATGATCTCAGCATGCCTGACCTGAGTTGCGAGTCATGCCAAGCCACTTGGACTGCTGGAGTGGACGATCTCATTTGCAGTAACTACTGGCCTGCTACACTTCATTTCGCAACAGTTTATGCCACAGATATATTTTTCTCATTTGAGAAAATGAAGATGGCTGCACCAGGACTGTCCTGCCAGGCATTTTTAAGAATGCTTGATCAGCGAACTGTTCACTTTGGCCGTGTGAGTATTTAATTTATTTAGCCTACAGTATATATTTTTTCTTTTTGTCATGTGCATTGAATTTGTTGCTTATTTATTGCCTGCCCATTATAAACTGTTGATATACTTATTTTGAAATAGACAGGGAAGATCTCAACAGATGCCTTCCAGAAGAGCTACTTTCAGTGGGAAGTTGTACAGTATGAGGTCGAAAAACTCTGCAAGGAGGAGCCCTTCGTGTGCCCTGCTTGCACACCAGAAATGGTTGTGATTTCAGTCGATGGAAATCGCAAACATTATCGTTTTAAGAGTGCAGCCAGGTACTTCAAAATTAGTATAATGTAACAGCATTTATATTACCAAGAAACCTTAGGCTGAAATCTATTGTAAAATGTTGTTGAGTAGGTTTTCTTTCTTTCTTTCTTTCTTTCTTTCTTTCTTTCTTCCTTTTTTTTCTTTTCTTTTTTTTCCTTTTAGATCTGAGGAACAGGCCATCTTTGATGGAATCTTCATTGCCAGGGATGAAGATGTGACCAGATTTGTGAACTACATACACAAGTCCACCAATCATGTAAGATTGCATACTATAATTATATTTCTAAATGCGCTGTCCTCTCACCTTGCGCTTACTTGTTCATGCTATTGTTGGTCTGATTGAGGATGATGAGATAAGATATTTAGGAAGAGTGGATGAGTTTGCTGGTTGGTGTAAGAGTGACTTCCTTCAGTTGAATATTAAGAACACTAAGGAGGTTGCTTTTGGGACTAGTGCTCGTGCACACCAGAAAATAGTCATTGATGGGGATGAGGTAGAAACTGGAAGAATACAAGTACTTGGGTACAACGATTGATTCCAAGATGACATGGAATTCCAACACCGATGCCGTCTATAAGAAAGGTCAGCAGAGGCTGCATTTTATGCGCAGACTGAGAAAGTATAACTGGATAAAAGTCAAATGGTAATTTTCCATCGATCCATTGTGGAAAGTAGTATTTTGTTCTGTTTTCTACAGATATGTATTTTTATATATTCTGTACATACAACTACAATAAGCTCATACGAAAAGGTTTTAATCATCCATTTTCCATATTTTAGGTCCCTGGGAGAGCCGTTTGTGGTGGTCAGTGGTCAGCAGCCAGAGAGACCTCCAAACGTTCTGCAAGCAATCTTGATGAAGAGGGATTGGAGATTGCAGTGTGCCGCCATGGAGTGCTACTTGGCGCTCTCAATATGTTCAGGGGGGAAATATATGCCTACCCATTATACCTGCAGAACCAGCTGGCCAGCAGGCAAATCACGTTCTTCTGCATGGATGTTACGTGCAAATATTGGCCATACCTTCAGAAAGTTGCAGATAAATGTCCAGAATTAAACCATCTGCTTCACATGAAACCTTTCCTCTCAGTGTTTCATGCTAAGGCCCATGACTTCAAATGTGAGGTAAGGAAACATTATCATGTGATAGTATTACTTTATCAGAACACCAGCACATGGATGTCAACCTAATCTGTGCATTTTTCCCAGGTGAAATGGAGTGGAAATCATCAAGATGGAGCTGGATTAACTTTGGGAGAGGAGGTAAGTGATATCATTATGTAGCATTGACTGTTATGGACACGTTTTTGGTACTTAACAGTACTTTTTCCTTTTCATACATCTCTGTAACTTGTAACCTTAACTGCTGTGCTGCCTCTGGGCAACTGATTTCCCCCCTTGGGATAATAAAGGTATCTGTCTGTCTGTCTGTCTGTCTGTCTGTCTGTCTGTCTGTCTGTCTGTCTGTCTAGGTTGAGCAATGCAATGCCTTCCTCTCTAGAATTGCAGTGACCACCAAGCACATGTCGAAAGCAGGTGAGATGACCACTTCAAAAACGTATACAAGTATAATAATACTTACTTAGGCCTATGTGTTAACATATATTATGATAATGTTAACATCAATTTCAATTTGCAGCACTCACAGACATGTTGACTCGCATGACCATGTGCTGTAATCGGCTAAATATTGGCGTTTTCTATCATTTTTGAAACTTTGCATCAATTTATATTTGCAGGACGCACAGACATGTTGAGTCTCATGGCCATGCGCTGGAATAAACAAAAGATTGACAATTTATCCACATCACTGTCTCGCCGATATCAGAAGGTAATGATATCAGTGATGTTCTTTAATATTTTTAATATTCCATGTATTGGTATTTTACGTGTTTGAGACAACATTTGTTTTCTTGTCTCTGATTCTTTGTCATTGTAGGCCGTTAAAGGTCTTCAAAGCCAACAGCAGAACCTGGAATCACTAAAGGTTGAATTAGCAGTGTCAGAAAGCCAGTTGGAAGATTGGGTGAAGGATGTGAAGGAGTGGGCAGAAGGTGAGGAATTGATTATTGTTAATGCACATATTATTTGCTCACAGCTTTAAAAGTAATAAGTCAAATCTTAAAATCAATTCTGACACTAACGGGTGAAGACAGCTAAGATGGGGGTGATATGGTCACGTTACCTGGAGTTCACTGACATTGGGTTCTTAATCCTTGTATCTTATACTGTGGTTTTGTACCCAACTATTTCCTCTCTGCAGCACCAACAACTACTGCTGATGAGCCTGATGCCTTGGCCAATAGGATAGAGATGCTGGTGCTTGGGCTCAAAAGGAGGTCTCAGCGTCTGCATAAAGACACTGACGGAACAAAAGCTTGTGCCAGGATCCTTCGAAAGATGAGGAAGGAGAAGGAGATCCTAGCTTCTGTTGTGGAACAGTACAACAGGTTGGTTCCTAGCGCAGAACACCTGAGCATGGATACCATCCTATCTGTTGATACAGCATGGCCATGGCAGCTACAACACAGTGGTATGTACACTAGTCTGTTGACTGCTTCCAACAAATCTGACCCATAATTACACATAATATACACACTTGCTCGTTGTGTTTGGGAGAGGCAGCTTTGAGTGGTGTGTTTACAAGTGTCTAAGTGGCTAACACTACTCATTTTCCCTGTGAATCTTTGTCATAAATGCATTCCAGATTCTGTCGATCTCAGAACAAAGAGACAGGCGTTTGACGTCATCATGGCAGGAAGGCGACTCACAGAGGAGAAGAAAATCCTGGTGACTGAGATGGAACATCACTGGAAAAGTCTTTCAGCTTATGACCATGACCTGAAGGAGCTGTCCTGCAGTGTTTCTTCTGGGCCAATGAGTATGTATTTGCAATACATTATTTTTGTAACAACTGCTATGCATTCCATGTCTATAATTCATTATAAACCTACTTCGAATACATTCTAATACATTCTAATCTGCGTATAACACTGTATAATTATAATAATAAACACCCACAAAAGAATCTTAATGCATTTTAACAGTTATCATAACACAAATAGCATTTCATGATGACTTGGGGCCGATGCATACTACACTTTTAGAGTCGAGTTTAAATCGGTTCGTTTCGGGTGTCACAACATCTCGGCAGCACCCTCCGAACCTCTGAATGACGTTGTTTGGACAGAGCCAAACCGATTTTAACTCTGCTCTAAAAGTGGAGTACGCATCGGCCCTTATAAGGTGACTTAAGGTCAATTATTATAGGTCTCTATGATCTTGCATAGACAGTTATGACAGTATAATGGATTTTAACAAATATTATAATGCATTATAAGCGTGATTATAAAGCATTACTACTATGAGAATTAAGATGGGATTCTTAGGAAGTGTCATTATACAATGGTTTATGATTGCAGTTATGATTGCTTATAACTGTAACTATAGTTTTATAAGCTTACTCCAATTCATTTTACATGGCCTTATAAGTCATTATACAAATCTCTATAATGTGTTTTGGACCGGTTATTGTTATAAGGCATTATTCATGAGTGCTATACTTACAACTGTATAAGTATGTTTATAACACATTATAGGCATGGGATGCATAGCAAGTGTTACAATATTTCATGAATATAATACATACCACTGATGACTGTTACTAAGATGACTGTCACTGATGACTAACTAACAAAGGTTTTGTCTTGTGTTCTACCCCAAGGCCCACCGTGGAACCTAAGTTTCGAGGGTGTGAAAGGACTCCAGTGCATAATCCTCCGTAAGCAGTGGGAAAACCAAAAAGTGATGATGCTGTCACGGGAACGTTACATGCAAGTTCTAACTGATGCAGAGAACGTCACCTTTTTGGACAACACAGATGATGCTGATGATGATGACAGTGACTCAGACATGTCTGAGGACGAGTTGGAATAGGCAACCATTGCAGACCATTTCATTTGGCTCTCCTCTGGTCATGTCTATCTCGCTCTCTCTCAACCACTCCTACCTACAGGCCTTTTTTTACAGCCACACTGGACCACTTTTCTTTGATGGACTACTATTCCAATGTTGGATTACCATGATTTGTGTGGATTGTTCCCCTTTGCGGACTACTAAACTGCCCCTGGCAGGTAAATAAAACTTTATGTCAGGTGGAGTTTGCTTTCAAGTTGCCCGACTGGGGACAGCAGGGCTGTGTTGTGTCAGATGGAGCATGGGGTAGGAGAAGGAGAGAGGAGGTCATTGACTCTGGCCCTCAGCAAGGAACACAATCCAACCATTTATGAAGAACGCATGAGGATGCAGAGAGCACGTTTTCTGCTGGTCTGTGGAATGTAAAATAAGAGCACTGTTTGCCTATAATGTGCTGTTCTCACTGTTGCTACACTTAAAAATATAAAATGGCAAGTATGAACCCATAGTCATATTCATAGCTATGTATGTATTTTGCTTAAACATTGAGGTATGACATTTGTTATCGCACAGCCCCAGAAAGTAAAAAAAAAAAAAAAAGAAAAAAAGAAATTGAATTGAATAATCAAAATTTTACATATCATTTCATAATGGATGACCTTTGGGAAAGTAGAACATGACCTGTCCTTGCCCAACAGGCAAGTGCCTCTGAGACCTTAGTGTCAACCCCTGAAATAAGATATATATTTCAAGAGCATGATATCACAGTAAACATCCATCTAAACCAGTGATATTCAACTGGAGGCCCGTGGCCAAATGTGTAGTTTTCTTGTGGCCCTGTAACACATTCCATATACCCAAAATATATTTTGGATGGTTGGTTGTACAGGAGGACAAGGTTTTTTGCTTTCCCTAACCGTTAACCAAAACTTGTTGCATGCTGACCACTGACCAGTGTTCTGTGCTATAGTACAATTGCACAGTATGTGCTGCAGGTAGGCTACTATATGACCATAATGGACATGGTTACTTACTGACTGCTTCATACATTTACGCATTTGATGTTTGAGAGGATAATGTCTGTGCCAGACCTTTTTAGTGCACATGCTTAGAATTTGAGAAAATGGGAAGTATGCATTTCAATGTGTTCTGTGTGCGGGTCCCTTTTGTGTCTTTGTGAGAACAGTAGGCAGGTGAAATGGTTCTGAAGTGTTTGTTTGTATGTTTGAAGTGGTCCCTTTTCCTGTTAAGACTTTTAACAGTACAGGCAGTACAGTAAGTTTACGCTAATGTAATGACACAAATCAAATAAGGCCCAGGGGCTTCTTTTCCATTGTGCGACTGTGATCTGTGTTTTGCAGGGTACATATTTGTATATGTTTATTATTGATGGTACTTCTGGACCATATGAAGGTGTGATTCACATGGAAATGCTGTTTGATTTATACAGTTATCTGCACCTTAATCAAATACAGTTAAACCTTCCTTGTTGTTCCATTGCCTCCTCCTTATATTGGTGCTTCTGGAATGTATTCATCTCTATTGCTGTATCTGACAGTCCTTGTTGTGTATCTGTCATCTTGTAACTGCTGGCTGACTGTGCTGCCACTGGGCAACTGACGTTTCCTCTTAGGATTAATACAGGCATCTATATAACCTGTAATGTGCCAATAACACTGATTCTGATTAAAAATTAGTTAAAGCTACTTGTAGAACACCAGGAAATGCCTACGTGTATTGTTCGTATACTATGCAAGTAATACATTTTTCAGTAAATGTCTGAATGTTCTTATGAAGCATTTTGTTCACAGAACATTTTTGTTCATACAAAACCGCAAATCATGCTTTCATTCCCACTAGCTGGAGGACAAATGTGTGGACATTCAAGGTGGAGAGTTGGGACATTTCTGGAGCACAATACACATATTTTATGTTAATCATTGTAGACCAGCCTATTACCACATGATGCCAAAATATTACATTAAAAGGTGATTACTGGCTTAAGCTGGCAGTGGGAATATACTACAACAATACATTCCAGGAATCTGTAATAGTACAGTGTAATAGTATAGTAGCACTCATAAGCAGATTATAATGCATTATAACTATGCTTATAAGACAGGGGTCTTCAACAGGGGGTACGGGACCCCTAGGGTGTCCTCAGAGTTACTCCAGGGGGTCCGCCAAATCTTTGTGATGGGATCTTTTTTTTTTACATTAATAACATCTCTATATCTTATGAACATTAGCTGAAAATAGCAGATCTACAAGCTCACAACGCCTCACGCTGCAAGGCGTTGTGAGCTTGTAGATCTGCTATTTTCGGCAAAGAGGTTTGGTGTCAAGGGCAAAAGAAGCAAATCAAGTACCAAGTTTTCAATGTTTAAGTGGTTAAATGTCTGAAATTAACCAAAAATATTAATTTACACAGCACTGATGATAGTCAATGAAGCTATCTATGAAATCTATGAAAACGTTTAATCTGCAACACAATTGTATGCAATGTATGGGGGTCCCTGCTTCATCTCTCTCTCAGCTAGGGGGTCCTTGGGCTGAAAACGTTGAAGACCCCTGTTATAAGACATTATGCATAGCAAGTGTTACCAAGGTGGGTGTATAATAATGAGTATCAGAAAGCTGGCCACATGGGGCCTGGGAATGTCCAAATACAGCTCTGCGTCAAACATGACACCA
Organism: Gymnoscopelus braueri; assembly: GCF_963280865.1. Classification (NCBI taxonomy): domain Eukaryota; kingdom Metazoa; phylum Chordata; class Actinopteri; order Myctophiformes; family Myctophidae; genus Gymnoscopelus; species Gymnoscopelus braueri. The sequence continues at coordinate 187,091 of NW_027660542.1, read as the reverse complement.
AGGTTAGTGTAATAGTGTAATAGTGTAATAGACTAATAAAGTAATAGAGGGTATGGGGCGCGGTCCAGGCGCATACCACATAGGCTCTGATGCCTGGCAGCGTGTCGCGGGTTCGAGTCCCGATCCTGGCGGCCTTTGCTGCGTGTCGCCCCCCATCTCTCTCCCCATCCCCATCATGTCAGCCTATACTGTCCTATCAATAAAGGCATAAAAGCCAAAAACCAATATTTTAAAAAAAAAGTAATAAAGGGTAGGCATCATATGCCACTCATCTACACTGAGTGGCAAAACATAAAGCATCATGAAGCATTGGAGTTTGGAAGCGCTCATTTGGAAACTCCTACTGACACTGTATTTTGCCACTCAATAGACGTTCATGCATAACTTCCAGGTACAATGATGTCACACGCATACCCTTGACCTGCACCCTAACCCTTAACCTCAGTAAGACTATGCCTAAACCTTACCATAACCCTAACCTCAGTAAAACTAGGCCTGCCAAGGAGCCAATCAAGACACAGGTGAGGCGGGTCTATCCTATAACGTTGTTGGGATCCATAATAACACATAGGACTGTGCCTAAAAGAACCGATTCACACAAGCTCAAATGAGTTGCATCGGCAACCCGATCTTGTAGACCGTCTATTTTAGGCCCACCTTAGCTTCAAAGGTGGGTCAGTGTCAATGTTCAAAGGGCACCTGTGATGAGCAGGAACAACCCATAATATTTACAATGAAATATGTTTCTATGTAGGGCAAGGCCTTTCAAATGATGGCTTTGCTGTTGACCTATGACAAAGTTTAATGTCCATCTCCTTCCAAGCTATGAGTCTAACAGTCATACATTCTCAGACCATTTCAGAGCCATCCTAGATAAAATCAGTCAAACAGATGTTTCAGGAATTATTTAGTAACCAAATGTGTTTGAGATATTGATGTGTGCCTTACTTACATAGTCATCCATTACAATTAGGAAAACTGCATAATGGACCTGATACGTAGTTTAGGGTTACATAAGGGTTACCTAACCCTAACCCTTCCCTTTACTTAATATGGCCATTAGAGCCTCATTCCCCAGGCTAGCAGGATGCAACTCCTTGCAACCAAACGATTGCATGCAACTACTTGCAACTACTCGCAACCATTATCCCCAATGGCAGTTGCAAGGAGTTGCAATGGTGTGACATGTCCATAAAACTGTTTGGTTGCAAGGAGTTGCATCGCGAATCATTGGTGTGGTTTGGGCTTTAAAATGACAATCATTTTACCTTTTATCAAAAAGGTCTGAACACCTCTTAGTCTGTTCTTTGTTTGTTTGTGGGCTATGATGCAAAACAAATCTGTCAAACAGGTCATTCTCTGCAACACTTGTTGAGGCATCTTCCTCTTCTCAGGCTTCACATCCTGGATCCCATTCTGTTTATTGTCTACACGTAACCCCTCAGGAATATAGAAATAACATTGATGTTCATGCATGGCTAGCAGTCTACACACAATAGAGGGTATGACGAGTCAGGAGGAGTTTCCAAACAAGCGCTTCCAAACTCCAGCTTCATGATGCTTTGTTTTGCCACAGTCTAGATGAGTGGCATATGATGCATACCCTCTAATAGATAACTATCATCATTGTCTGAATCATTAAGTTATTGGGTGTATGGCTTTAAATTCTCATTGTTTCCATGGTTGGCAAATGATGTATTATTAAAAGTGTGTATTTACTTGCATCACCTTCTTTTCATTTTATAAAACATATGTTGTTCTCTTGGATAATGAGCCTGAATAATGACTGGCATTTACACGTGCTAACAGGTGGTACACTACAGCACCAGGATAGTCACCTGTCAACTATTTCACTGCAGACAGATGGTAGCCTATATATTGCTCATAGTTGCTATTTACCGTACCTTACATAATTATTCATTTAACTGTCCATACAGTTGTATAGTCTATCTGCAGCTGACACTGTATTGGCTACATACAGTATCTGGCTCATATCATATCCAGTATATCTAGGATACATTCATTCATTGACAAAAGACAGTTAATATCACTGTTGATTGGTATAGATTGACATCTTGGAAGAAACACAACATTCAAAGTGCAAATGGCTTTTAATGACACCAAAGAAAGAAACAAATAAAAAATATTGCACAGAACAAAATATAGCCCTTCCTTCTTAGTCCACTTCCTCCCGGGCAGTGGAAGAACTCACATGTTTCACTTAAAGGGTAAGACCACTTTGGTAGAGGTTTGGGTTGTGTAGTTACCTTGCCATGATGTAACGCCAAAGGTGGGCAAGAAATCAAATATAATTGCTCCATTGATTAGAAATTGATAATTCAAAAATATGCTCCTCATTCACTTACATTGTATGGTAAAACAGCTCTCAAAGTCACTCTTTTAGCACATAAATGAACACAAACAAAGCTGATTCAGACAATATAGAGCATCACCAAACCCTGTACCGTTTGTTTTTTTAATAAAAATGTCAACTTCCTGTTGATTTTACTATTTGAAGATATGGATCCGCGGATCCAGTCCAGGTTTTCTACTTATTAAAAATGGCAAAATCAACAGGAAGTTGACATTTTTATTTAAAAAAAAAAAACAGTACTGGTTTGGTGATGTTCTATATTGTCTGAATCAACTTTGTTTGCGTTTGTTTACGTGCTAAAATAGTGACTTTGAGAGCTGTTTTACCATACAATGTAAGTCAATGGGGAGCATATTTAGAATTATCAATTTCTAATCAATAGAGCAATTATTTTTTATTTCTTGCCCACCTTTGGAGTTACATCATGGCAAGGTAACTACACAACCCAAACCTCTACCAAAGTGGTCTTGCCCTTTAAGTAAAAGTATCAATACAGCAATGTAGAAATATACTCGGTTACATGTGAAAGTGACTTGAGTAACTTGAGTAATAGTGCAAAAGCATTGGCATGTATTCCAAAACTAAAGTGCTCATCTTGCAGAATGTCCCATTTCAAGTTTCCAAATGTAATTTGAAAATAGCAGATCTACAAGCTCACAATGCGTCGCATCGCAACCCATTGTGAGCTTGTAGATCGACTATTTTCAAATGGCCGAAATAAGGCTGAAGTGGTTAATGTATGTTTTCTAATAAACAAAATCTCCAAAATAACTTAACACAAAGTAAAAGTACAATATTGGCCTCTGAGATGTAGTGGATTCAAAGTAGATGCTGGTTTTCCAACTCTGTCCAATCAGGTGAGACGAAGGCGGATACGGGGAGGGTTATCAGCTGGCAGCCATACTTTAATCTGACCGTACCCTTTAGGCGTGAGGTTACTGGATGTCCTCTGGAAATTTCTTGGCTGGTTCCCATGTGTCGTCCCAGATTCTGTCACTGTAAAGTATAAATACATTATTTAGAGGAATTCATTTAGCGCATGGGTCTTCAAAAGGGGCACCGGGACACCTTTTATTTTTTATATTAACCACCTGAAACATTCTAAGAAAAGAGAAGATCTACAACCTCACAATGCCTCGCACTGAGACGTGACGTGAGTTTGTAGATCATCAATTTTTGGTGAAGAGATTTGGTGTCATGGGGGAAAAGTGTTTGCATCAGTATCATGCAGCCCTAATGCACATGTATGTCGATTTCCTAATGCCTACATGTAAAAAAGATAAGACAAGCAGCATAGCGGCTAACATTCCACTTTGACAAATCCAGCCTAAATTTCTGGTAATGTCATTATTTTGACTGATGTGAATTTAGATTAGTTCCTCATAAAACAATTTACTCTTGTACTGGTGACAAACAGTCCATATCTGAAGTCTGAAAGAGAAGTCATTAACAACATTAGTCAACTAACAGTCATTAATTACTAGAATCCAACAATCTGAAGTTTGTAACCTTCCTGTACATTCAGGCTGTACAAGCAAGTTACACAGAAGCTTCCAATCCAACTGCTGAGGCCGGTGGACTGCAGCTGCCAATCAAACCCATACGCTGAGCTAGAGCTTTAATCGGGCCTAAAGACATTCTAAAGAAGTATAATTGTTGCATGCAGCCTTTTATTTTTATCATTACATATTGGTGATTCGAAGAACAGAGTCATTATACCCTTTTTTCCAACTGTATTTATATATATTAAAAAAACAGCTTGTAGCAAGCACCGTCCTAATTAAGGAACAAATAAACATCGGAGCCTCGCTGGAGAACACGGCTGACGGCTGCCGCTAAATCAGGAAACAGGCGTACAGGCTATTATAGCTACTAAGTTCACACGTCTATAATATTATTAGGATATACAAAAGTGACCGTGGACGGTTTCAACAATGTCCTCCGCTCCGCTTGGGCACTGCATGCATGCACGCACATGCCACAGCGGCCACCACCACACACACACGCTCAACTGTGTCAAGTTGCGCCACAGCGCACACAGTCACACATGCTGTGTCAAGTAGCTCATAACTCACAGCCATAAAGTTATGAGCGCAGCTTACACAGTCACAGAGACATCATGATGCCGCGCTGCGTTTGCCTGCCTGATAAAAAAAACGACCCAACCCAATGCCCGACAAATAAGTGACCAATTGGGCCCGGCCCAGCCCTCGCCGCGCAGACCTGTCGGGTCACATTGGCCTCGGGCTGAAATCTTAAGCTCTACGCTGAACAGCACACAGCTGCACACAGCAGAGAGTGAGGGAGAGAGATAAAAGCACCTGGAAGTTAGGTCGTCAGCTTTCGTCAGCTTTTTATTTTGCCTACTTTAACTGGACACGTTGTACCAGCGTACTTTGATGTGAAAATGTGGGCCATCGGCAGGTCTGCAACACCACAAAGATGAGGTGAAACCTTCCTAAATAGTAAGGCAAATTTCAGAGGGAAGAAAGAATTGTGGGATCAACCAGAAACTACTGCCTCTGGTAGGGCAAATAGTGTAAATTGAATAATATCAAAAATGTCTTACCATGCAGGGCAAGGCGCCCAACGCACCAACACTTCTTTTTGGCCCTAAAAACAAACACACACACACACACACACACACACACAGACAGTATAAGAAATCACTGGGTAAGGTATACCATTATTTTTAGTACCTTTACTTGTCTCAGCCATGATCAGCCTTAAGACAAATATACAAATTAACATGGTTCTGTGGGGCCGATGGCCAAGTGGTTATGGGAAATACTACCGCCTGACACTGAGTCCCCAGGTTGATTCCTGGGCAGGTCAGACCTTTGCTCCCATACTCTCCCTGCTTCCTGTATCTATACACTGTGAGACTATTAGGCTTGGACGATGTCTATTAAATCGCCATCTGCACATCAAACCATTGTGATGTGCCATGGAATCAGGACTTTTTGGAGTCTAGAGCGGATACGGAAACGGCCTCTCTTTGTGTAGAACTGGTTTGTGCAAATTACTGGTTAAAGTAGTCTGAACAGGATCTGAGCGCTGAGCAGTAAAATGACCTCACAGTTCCTCACACTATTGAAAAGCAGAAAGCCTGGTGACGCGATGTTAACTTACTGTAACCAACAGTGGGTTGTTTTAATAAACCCTTGTAGGAACCCTGACCCCCTGACTGATTTGTCACATTTTAGTGGCCACAACCCATATATGCTCATCCCATAATTGCATCTTCACTACAAATGGGGAACCATTTAAATGGTAAATAAACATGCGTCCCAATGGTATAACAGTTATTGCCGAGAACCTTTGTTACAATAGAGCACTAATCGACCAAACAGAAATGTCCCCTATGTGTGTGTGTATGTAGCCTATATGTATGTGTGTGTGTGTGTGTGTGTGTGTGTGTGTGTGTGTGTGTGTGTGTACAGAGAGAGAGCGACACACAGACAGAGAGGGTTCTATATATATATATATTTTTTACCTCATTTGTCCTTCTCCCTGTTATCTCCTTATATGGGAAGACCTGGGACCTTTTTATCTGGGAACATTTCTTGCAACCTTAAAGGATGAAAAGACAAGTTCATTAAGCCATGATGCTTTGTAAATATCTGCAGTATTTTACATCCAGCCAAATCTCTATGTATCCGTGTTTATGCCCGTAGCCAATCAGAGAGGGGCCGTTTATGCCCATAGCCCATCAGAGAGGGGAAAAGGGTGGTGTCTCCATGATTGGTCAAGCTTCACGTGAAATCATAATGTCTTACTATAAAACAATGACAATGTGGGGTAATGCTGTAAGTTGTAGAACTATGCCTGAGTCACAACAAGCACAAGATAAGCGCCTAGCTGTGGACAAAAATTGGGCAAATTAGCCAAATCTCTGTGTGTCTGTAGTGATGCTGTAGTGATTGGGTGTAGAGGGAACAAGTACAAATCCCTGTGGGACTCCAGTCAACAAAGCATATAGGGTTTAAGTGGCTAACCACTTTAACCCTATACTTAGTTGATTCCAAAGTGCTCTATACTAAGCCCCCTCCTGTTGCCACTCTACACTACAAATCTTCGCTGACAATAAGCTTGTAGTTCGGCTAACTTCACTGAATGTACACCACCCATTCAGACCGGGATAACCTATATGTTGTTATCTGTGAACAAGTCTAAGTCATTCATTTCTGAAACTCTTAAAGCCTCATTTATACTTCAACATATGACAGACTTGGATGCAGAAAATACCAGATCTGCAAGCTCACAGTGTGTCTTATCTGTCATTTCCCCCACATAGGACATGTTGCACGGTTAAGTATAAACATTAAACAAGGCTTTAGAAGGCATTTTTTGAATCACCCTTTGATCTAAATGGGTTAAGACATGCACAGAAATGAGAGCTTGTAGATCTGCTATTTTTCCCTCAATATTAGTCCCAGAATGCTAGGGTTACAATAACCATCTTTCTTCTTCTCCTCTTTCTTCTTCCTTTTCCCATCCTCTGGCTTTTTCCCATTCCCATCCTCTGGCATCTTCCCTCTCCCTCTCTTCCGGACGGACCGGGTGGGAGGACAGACAGAGGGGGTAGATGGATGAGGAGAAGGGTCAGTGGTAGATGGATGAGGACTTCGAAGGATCAGTGGTACAGGGTGTAGAGAGAGGAGGAGACGGGTCAGTCGTAGAGGGAGTACAGAGAGGAGGAGACGGGTCAGTCATAGAGGGAGTAGGAGACGGTCAGTCATAGAGGGAGTAGAGAGAGGAGGAGACGGGTCAGTCGTAGAGGGAGTAGAGAGAGGAGGAGACGGGTCAGTCGTAGAGGGAGTACAGAGAGGAGACGGGTCACTTGTAGAGGGGAATACTTCAACAAGTTGAAGTATGACGGTGATCGGTTCATTGGTGGGACTAGAATAGAACACAAAACATGTATGGGCAATTAAAAACAAATAAAATAAAAACATTTAAAAGCCAATGTGGATTACACTAACACATTCATTTATATTCACATAAAAACAAACATTTAACACAGAATAGCAATATACAGGACCGCCAAGTATATAAGTCCAGCAACTTGTCCTTTGCAGAAATATGCAGAATATGATTCAGCTATTGTGGCATGTGTCAGTGGAGGTTAAGAGATGGAGTACAGAGGACAGCTTTGTCAAGTGGTGCAAACAGAACCACCTGTTACTAAAAATTGCCAAATAAAGGAGATGGTGGTGGATTTTAGGAAGATGGTGGCTACCCCATTGTCTCCCATTTACATCGAGGGAGAGGATGTGGAGGTAGTCCAGAGCATCTGGGCATGCAATTGGACAATAAACTGGACTGGACTGGGAACACAGATGTCCTATACAAGAAGGGAGAGAGCCAGCTTTACTTCCTGAGGAGGCTCAGCTCCTTTGGTGTGTGTAGGACTCTGCTGAACATGTTCTATCAATCAGTAGTGGCCAGCGCAGTACTGTATGCGGTGGTATGTTGGAGGGGTAGTATCAAGGAAGGCGACAGCAGGAGGCTGAATCAAGCTGGTTCTGTCCTCGGTACCACTTTGGATACTGTGGCCATCATGGACAATCCCTCTCATTCCCTACTACTGTGGCAGGGCAGAAAAGCTCCTTCAGCAACAGACTGTTACAGTCAGTCCCAAGTTGCAAGAAGGAGCGCTATAGGAGATATTTTCTGCCTGCAGCAATAAGACTGTACAAGTCCTCATCTGGTTGGCTTGATCAGGCTGATTAGGATGGGGGATGTGGGATGCAAGCCATCGGACTCTTGAGTAGTGTTTGGTCTGTCTTCTTAATATTGTAGGTTAACGATGCTTAGATGCCTATTTATTTATTATTCATTTTTTTCCATCAAATGTGTTTTTATTAATGTCTCTATGAGAGCTGCCTTTCCCCTCGGGGAAGAATAAAGTACCTACCTACCTAGCTAAGACCATGTAATAAGCAGACAGCTGGGGGGGGGGACACTATGAAGGCCATTGCACACAGGATGCGATTATTCGCACGGAAAAAACGCACCCTGTCTGAGCCAACCTAAAATAAATGCATGCGTCCGCATGCATCCTGTGTGCTATGTCCTTAAGACTGATGGAGTTACCTCTCATTTGTATCCTGATCCTCCTCATCAGCACCAGCAACCACTTCCTCCTCAGCAACCACTTCCTCCTCAGCATCCGCCTCATCCTCAACCAGTGAGGACTGGTCTGGTGTGGTTGCTGTGATTAGTCAATTAACACGATTATATTAATTTTATTAAAAGTAATCTTTTATTTTTATTTATTATTAACAAACATACGAAAATTTTAATTAAAAATTCTGAAGAAAATAAATAATTTAAAAAGTGTGTGTGTGTGTTCTTACACTTACAAAAAAAATAAGGAAAAATTAACGTATTCTTACACACAGTCAGGAGATACTCGTATGCAGTTTTCATTGTCTGAAGCACGCCATTGTACTCCTCACCAAAAGGAATGTGTTGAATGAGGTCGGCCACCAACTTCTGTCCTCGACGGGTTGGGTAGGCAAAAAATAGGATGGGCTTTAAGCCCAAAGCCCCAAGTTTCGCCATCTGAAATTAAGAAAAGCATTTGGCACACATAAGTGTAAAATGTATACGTTATGGAGAACATGTTTACACCAGTGGTAGATTAACCTCCTGCAACCCTTACCCTTTTTGACCTGATTGTCAGATTATGATAGTCATATAATTATGTTAACCCATTTAGACCTTAGGCTGATTCTAAAAACAAAGCCATGTTTATACTTCACTGTGTGACACGTCCTATGCTGGAAAATAGCAGATGTGCTATTTTTGGCATCCAACTCCGTCATATGGCGAAGTATAAATGGAGCTCAAGAGTTTGATATGATGTAGACTCAGATTGAAACGTATAACATAGGTTATCCCAGTCTGAATGGGTTAAAACAGCCACATCAGACAGATGGGTCCAAGATGGATAACAGATCACTAAGAAAGAAACTGTATATAATAAAACTATATTTATACTTTGACGATGCACAAAGGTCACAATGCGTCACAATACAACACTGAGTTTGTAGATCAGCTATTTTTTAATAGCTAAAGTATAATAGGAAACTAACCATGGTTTTACTGAGCTTGACTGACCGGCCAACTGGCCTGACCTCCAGTCCATAGTGAATCTATGTTGTATTGTCAACAGGAAGATGAGAGACACCAGACAAGCTAAAGACTGCTATCAAAGAAAACCTGGGCTCCCATAACACTCAGCAGTACCACAGGCTGATCACCTCCATGCCATAACACATTGATAGAAATTTGTTCTAAAGTAACCAAGATCAAGTATTGAGTCCATACATTAACATACCTTGAAGATGGTTGACATTTCTATATTATAAATTCTTTATATGATTGGTCTTATGTAATATTCTAATATTTTGAGATTTATTCATGAGCTGTATTGATATAATAATCAAGATAAAAATATATATTTTCTTTCAACTTTTACATGATTTTTAGAAGGATCTACATATAGTTTTACTTACTGCACATATTGCATTGTCCACTTGGCGACAGACATTGTTGCCTTTAACTTGTCCCACTCTGGGCCATACTTCAGTACTTTTGCAGCCACTGCTTTTTTTGGTTTTGATAGTAGTGAAAAACATGTCCCACAGGACATCCTCCTGGCCTCCATATCGGCTTGGCATTTGGGACACGTCTTTGTCTTTGGTAGTGTCATTTTTGGAACTGTTGAGACAAAGAAAATAACCAGAATTTTACACAATGTGTTATTCATAATAATTTTAAGAATGTACAGAAGGAACCAAATACACTCTTATGGCTGTGGCACTGTAAATGTTTAATGTCAAGGACCCCAAATTATATTCATTTGCTATTCAGAAATAGCAGATCTTCAAGCTCACAACATGTTGCATAGCAATGTGTTGTGAGCTTTTAGATCAGCTATTAAAATAAAACCCTACAATAAAATTGGGTAAAGTGTTAATTCTCATTAAGTTCAAAACTTTTAATCCCTATCTAGATTGGATTTTGGGTAGTTCAAAACCAAAAAACAGGATTGGGAGCACTCTGATATCTGATCAGATCAGGAAAACCTACTCAAATTGTAATCTGGATCAAAAAACATAGGATTGGGATCAGTTTGATTAGAAAATAATAAATAAAATAAAATAAATTATGTTATTTGATTTGCTCGTATAGCGTGCAACACCTACAGTACTATCAGCTCCCAGTACTTAACAGGTTGCAGAACTATGGCTGCACAAAACAAAACACTTTGTATGACAATGGGACTAAACTTGAAAGCAGGGTGTGTAGAACCAGTGGTGGAAAAAAAGTACTCAAATGTTTTAATTAAAAAAATATGTAAGTGAAAGTCTGGCATTCAAAAGCTTTACAACTATTTTCAGAATGATGTAGCTTTCAAGTTTCCATCTATTTTCTTCACCAGCTTGACAAAAGCTACATCAATACATCTTCAACAGCACACCAAATGAGTTGAGTACAGTTGGTATTCATAGAAAATTATCCACGTGCATCCAGTTGTAGCATTTACAGTTCTGTGTTTCATTCAATCACTCAGAGTCAAATAGAAGTGTAGCTACTTATTTTGTAAGAGAGCTTTAATAAAGAATAACTTAGTAGAATAGAGTGCTACATTTGTTTAGTTTGTCCAACACTACACACACATTATTCCAATTTCTGTCATGTATTAGTTGGGAGTTAAAAATGTGTGCTTGTGTTATTGTGTTTTAAGTTGTTGGTACTCACTGGAAGGAAGGTAATGAATGACAAAGAAACCAAAAGGGGGGGGAATGAAGATATGAATGCAAAATACTTAAGATAAAATATTCCAGTGGCCACCAAATGGACCCTTACAGTTCTGTAACTAAACAATATAAGCACTGATATTCAGGATCTCTTTGCCTTTATAAACAAACTTAGCACAGGGTATATGAAAAATGGCCAAACCCTTAAACCACAAGAAAGCACTATGGCTCATTGAGATCACTTTGTACCCTATTCATAATAAAACATCCATTTGATTCCATTTGTACACTCAGAATGGGAAACACAAACAATGATTACATTTCGTTTTGCCTTTAGTGTTGTGCAAACAAACATAGCACATAGAATATATAACTACACACAATTGAAGAGGGACACACACAAATAAATAGCCGAGCTCATGTTGTTGTGTTCAGCTTGGCTTATTAGCTTTTGGGATATGTCCACAGTAAAACAGTTTTAAACTTATACAGACCGACCAACTTGCTGCTGTACACACCCTAACATGTTAACAACAACTCCGTGTTGTGGTTCTATGATTTAGTGGTGGTGGGGGTGCAGATTTAACATGCATTTCTATTAAATAAATGCAAAAGTAACAATAGTTCACTTACCGCGCTGTAGTTGAAAAACAATGCAATGCATCATGGGAAGACCAGACGTTCACTCTTTATACGTTGTGACCAGTGTTGCCAGGTCTGCTTATTATAATTTCCCCCAAAATTGAATTTGAAAATAGCAGATCTACAAGCTCACAACGCGTCGCATCGCGACGCGTTGTGAGCTTGTAGATCTGCTATTTTCAAGCAGCTGACGTATATGTTTGAAGTGCTCATGAGTCATGTGGCCCATAGTTGCTTCTTTTGGGCTTGTTTTCCTAGACCTGGTTGCTTGTTTCTCTCACAGATTCTGGCAACACTGGTAATGATTGTTTACGTCCTAAATGTAACAAAAAACATGAAATTGTTTTGAGAAAAAAATAAATGCTGCTATTTGTTCCTAAGCGAGTGCAAAAGACTGCTGCTATTTGTTTCAAAAAGCTTTAAAAGCAAGCCAGAACATTTAAAGAATGTGAAATGTGCCTATAACCACATTTCCGGTCTAGAACGGATACGGAAACGTTACGTTTGTTTTCATGTATGTGGACGTGATGAAAATCCGGATGCAGTAGGCGGGATTTAATTAGTGCCAGGAATCAAGAAATTACAAATAATGATTTATTGCTAGAATTGTTCATACATTAGGCATTTAAGTACCAGAATAATTGATTTATGGACAAGCACATCTATTATATAGATCTATTAGATTAAACGAAATAGTTTTGATCGGATCTTTACTACTGTCAATCAAGTCATACGGAAGTAATGTGACGTGACGTCACGGGTTTAGAAAAGTTAAATAAAAGTGTCGTTCTCAACAAATACTCATCGAAAAATTACCAAACTAGTATGGAAATCCTCAGAATATTTACAGGTTTTTGTGGGTGGTGGCGTGTGGTCTGGTGCATTTGAATCAAGCTTCTTAACGCACGTTTTGGAATGCCAATGCATTATCAATGGGCCGCCTGTGACGGCGCAATGTGTCGTCTTTGGACCTCAATGAATGTCAATGAGTGACCGTGGAAGGCGCATAATTACGTCGCTGGCGTCCCGCGACGGCATTCGGTGTCGTCGTGGGGTTCTGACAAAAAGTCAACCGGCTACGTTTTCGGAGTGAGACTGTGTTGTTTCAAGATGGCGTCCCAAGATGGCCAAAAAAACGTTAAAATAGCTTAATTCCTTCATTATTTATCCTAGACAAGTACTTTGTGTGTCTAACCCCATGTTTTGGGGGCATGGGAATCCATTGGACTTGTCCAAATTGCAGAGATACAATTAGATAATTGTGAAATCCTATATTTTGTTTGAGACTCCATTAACACCCTCTGAAATGGTCACCCGTTTCAAGTTAACTTAACTAATTATATAATAAATGTTCAACAACTTATATTTATTTTTTACTGGATCAAGGCTTTAAGATATCCTCAAAACACAACACAACTAATAGTCACAATTTGCAGAAGGTGGTGGCAGAGAATATTGTCAGTTGCAATATAGTATTGTTTTCAATATTGCCCAAACTAAATTCATCTTTGACTATACACCCCACCCAAAAACAATTTCTTGCATTTTGAACCAATCTCTCCGCACCCCTCCCCTTAACCACCCCACAGGAACTTCATAACTCCTTCCCTACATACACGAGAATATTATTTTTTCTCGTGGACAAGTGCAGTGTCATCTTGTAGACACACGATTTTGAAAAACATTGAATAGATGAACTTTTTAACACATTAGGAAGGCAATCAGTGTGAGTGTGCAAAGAGGGGTGGTTATGGAGGTTAGTGTAGAGCTGTCAGAACTGGGTGCCTAGACAGAGGGGAGTATGCTGGGTCGGTCTGGTCTAGGGAGTATGGGGGTTACTGGATTGCTCCCTGGGCACTTGGAGCACAAAAGAGCAAAGTTAGGAGCCAAGGAGACCCTGAGCTTCTGATCTCCCCCATGTCCGATGTGCAAAACCTCCAACAGAAATGATACGCCATTTCAACGAAGACAGTTCTGCAAACGATACATGAAAGATAAACTTCTTTGCCAGATCTCACTCCAAGTGGCTTAGGGAGCCTGCGCTCTCCTCGTTCTCAGCTCCTCCAAAAGCAAATTAGCATTTGGGATGCAAACGATTTCTAAGCCACGGCACGCTGGAGGACGGAGTGAGGGGGAGGCGGAAATTAAGGTATTGGAATTTAGCTAATGCGTGAGGCTGAGAGGAGTGTCCCTATGTCGCCTGGCTCACTGGATAGTCCCACTGGTCCCAAATGGCGGGTATGGCTCCTATGCCCGAGATAGGCGCTCGTGAGTGGGCATAGGTAGTCAGCTGCAGGGATGAGCTGTATGGGGGTGCTATATAGTTCTGGCGCTGGCTAGGGGGCTGGGAGCTCCACATGCACGCGCGAGCACGCACCGTCAGCTGCGGTCTTAACACCTTAAAGTTTAAACAATAGCCTCTCAAGGTTCGCGCCGTCAGCGGCGAGCCGTTCTCAATAGCGTCTACCTGGCTGCTTTGCATAACATTAGGCTACTCGAAAAAAGCCATGAACTTGAATTGAATGTGTACATTCCTCTCACAATGAGAGACAACAGTCTCTGCACTGCAGAGTGTGAAGGGGATCGCTTAGAAGAGGACCCAGTTCTCTGAGACAAGACAAAGACAAGTTGTCTGATTATGTGTGGGTGAGTCTATGTAAAGGGCTTTTATATAAAACTAAAAGGAAAATAAAATAATTAATTAATTGAAACAAAAATAAAAACAACAAATTAACAATGCAACTAAATAATAAGATATAATTACATTAAAAATCACATGTTGAATACAGTATTTCAACTACTGATTGGCTATGTGCACATGCGTGCACGTGCGCGTGCACGTGACGTCAGAAAATATAGCCCCCCTAGTTCAAAAATCCACAGCTCATCACTGGTGAGCTGTACTTGGTACTTGGTACTTGGTGGTGCATGACTGTGTGTCAGGCAGACAAGGGTGTATTTCGGACTGGCTCACAGGAGAGTTGGTGGTGGCTGACCATTAATATTCCCAGGGGGCCCCAGTGACTTATCATTATGACTCAGAGCATCCTCTCCCCTTTCCAGAACAGCTCCAGAACAAAAAATTGGTGTATGCCGAAAGCAATGCTTGTTTGTTGGATAGCAGCAGGGACACAGCCCCTTATGGGCGTGGAGGTCGGTTAGATTGGGATTCTATGGGGAGACTGGAGCCCAGGGCATCATGGGCTGTCCCCTATACGTACCTTCTTGCTGTTACAATTATCCAGAAAAAAAGATCAAGGTTCAAGCTTATTGCCAGCAGTACCAATCACAAAACAAAGACATGTGAAATTAATTTTGCACTAAAACCTCACACAACTACTCACAGGAATAAGGAGATGTCTGTGACAAGCAAATCTGAACCTTATCCACGCCACACTCCTCCACCACCCCTGCCTAGACACCCAGTAGAAGACACTAGATACATGTTGTGATAGCCCTGTGATGACTTGCACACCCTCTCTAGGCCCACAAGTGGCCATTTTTTTCCTCACAACGCTATTGAGTGTAGCGTTGTGAGCTTGTACATCGGCTATTTTCACAATGTTTGCCTCTTTCTTACCTAATATTTGAGATCATATATATATATAGATAATATAGTCTTAAGAGTAATTAAATTGTAACTTTATAAATGTGCAGATACCCTGTATACACCCTGTTTGTTTACTGTTGAGTGAGAAAACAATGTTGCACATTAAGCTAACCATCTGGGGACCCCCCAAAATCATTTGGGGGACTCCCAGTTTGGGAACCAGACACCTTTACAAACAAATTGGTGAAGACATTTCCAAGATTTGTGTAATATTCCCCGTCTATCACTTGGCAGCCATGTTTTTACAAATGTCACAGTACCACCCAGTAATAATGAATTTATTCCTTATTGGTATCCAAAGAAATTTTGAAAGCTTCAACAGAATGTGAATTACATGTATAGTTGCTGAATTCACCAATCCTGGGCATTATGGCGTGTAGAAAAGGGAGAAATGTCCAATTACATTGTTAAATATGCTTATAACCAATTGCTTCAATATTTAATTGTACTTATAATCACTTGACTATAATGTATATATGCTAATTGGATTCCTAGATCACCAAAACATTGGGTTAGGCACCATAATTACTTGTGTAGGGCAAATAATGAAGGAGTAATGGTCATTTAAGGAACTGGTGGCGGCCATCTTGGAAATTTGACATTTCTAATGATCAGATTTCGGTAGACTTTTGATATGTTATTAAGTACACCTGATACTGCAATAAACCATTGAGAAACATTTTGTTCCAATTTATTTTGGGTCAAACCATATTTGCACCCGCCTATAGCTTAAAGACCAGCATTAAAATTGTATTGTCAATATAAGTGTAGCTAAATACATTTTAAATTAAATTAAAATGTTACTTTTCAGGATTCCAATTGAAATATAGCATAAAATTCAGGGTTCTCATTTAAAAAAAATAAAGAGATTTTTAGCATCACTAAAAACAATCTACTAGTAGAACTGAGCCCAGCTCCCCCTCCACCAAACCCCTGCTCTCTAGGTTCCTTTTTGGGGGTCTAAATTGACCCTTACAAGTCTGTAACTCTGACAGTGTACAAATGGAATCAAATGGACCCTAATGGGTGCATTTGGTTCCATTTGTACACTGTCAGAGTTAAGGGGAGACCTTGAAATGTTAAGTTTGAGAACCGTGATTTAGGGCAGTGGTTCTAAAACTTGAGGTCAAGGTTTTCCTTTGACTCTGACGGCATACAAATGGAACCAAATGGACCCTGTACACGTCAGAATTTAGACCCCCTAGGGATCCAAGAGTCCTTACCGATCGACTATTTTCACAATAGAGCATTGCCGTTCCCGCCAACTTCCTGGTTTTTCGTGGTGCCGGAAGGAACAACTCATACATATTTTTGGAAATGTCAATGGGAAAAATGCATTATCTATTAATTTAAGCCTCGAATCAAGCCATCATGACATGACATGAATCATGACCATAAAACGTTTTTTTCTGTGATTTCTTTTATTTTATATTTAATTATATGATATACTATATTTAATAAATACCCTTTGTTTTGCCGTTTTCAAAAAAAAAAAATCACAGAATCAAACGTTTTATGGTCATGATTCATGTCATGTCATGATGGCTTGATTCGAGGCTTAAATTAATAGATACAAATATTTTTGGAAATGTCAATGGGAAAAATGCATTGAGTTGTTCCTTCCGGCACCACGAAAAACCAGGAAGTGGGCGGGAACTGCGATGCTCTATATGCCCCACGTGTTGAGAACCACTGATTTAGGGGGCTCTAAATGGACCCTAACAGGTCTGTAGGCTAACTCTGAGAGTGTACAAATGGAATCAAATGGATCGATCTTTCTAGACTCTTCACAGTCCCGCGACCTGTTTCGGATAAGAATTGTTGTTCCCTGTGTAACACAAGTGGACCAAGCCCCACAGCATTTTATCAAACACTTTAACCACGTTGTGGAAACGAACATTAGGCATAAAATTGATTGCACTTTCAAATTTGAATTCATCTTACCTCAGAGCTCTCCATCAAAATGTTTTTGTTGTATAATGAAGCAGCTTTCATGTTGTCGATGCCGTGATAGTCTGACTGGCTCTAATCCACCAGCTGAAAGCACCAAGCAATCAACTCAACAGAGTGGGCGGGGTAGTATGGGCTGGATGCAGAGTCAACCTGTTGAGTGTGTGTGGACTGATGTGTTACCCTCCCCCATGGTTCTAATTAGGACCAGGATGGTTCTTCTTAGGACCAGCAACCAGTTGGTATGACGTGTTTCTAAAAGCCATCATATCTAGACCAGGGGTTCCCAAACTTTTTTGGGTCAAGACACCCCTATAAATACTTTTTTCATCCGAGGCACCCCTATATATTACATGGATATTTTTCACTCCCTCCAACCTTATATGGCATATTTTACTATTATATTTAGCATAACAATGTACAACAGTAGGCTATGTAACTATCTTTAATACAAATATTAAACTTTTTGTTATTGTTAAATATAAGATATATTTTTTCTAACCTACCTTTTATAATCCTTAAGGTGTCTAGTTAATGAATTTTGATGTTCCCAGAGCCAATCTTTGTCCGATATATGTTTTTTTTAAATCATATGTTGTGTCCGTCCTGGAGCTATGTTTAAATAAACATAGCTCCTAAACTATACATCCGACAGAAACCATTCACCCCATTTTATTTGTGTCTTTTCATGAAGAATTGATTGATATGAGGGTTTGCCATAATTCCATCATGTGTAGTGCATAAAAACCCAAATAAACACAAACATTTTTAAAATTTGTCTAAACTGGATCACCAGTAAGACGCCCTAAGGGCGAGAAGCGACCTTACGGTCGCTTCTAGTTCTAGTTATTGACACCATAGGGTCATTCCCATTTATGGGATTATTCGCATGCTATCTATCTGCGACCGTTAGGTCGCTATTATGGAGATCCCTGACTGTCAGTGGGCTCATGGCTTGCCCCTTTTATGCCCATATATGGAGATCTAGACAGTGTTTAGCATGGGTTCCCCATGTTAAGCCCATATATGGGCTCAATATTGTGACGTCAAACATATTCATGGCATTTTATGCCCATATATGGAGATCTAGACAGTGGTTAGCATGGGTTCCCCATGTTAAGCCCATATATGGGCTCCCTGTAGACAGACGACCCCCCCCCCTCCTCTTTTTTGTACATATTTTGTATTTCCTCATGCATTTTTTGTATATAATTTTTATTTTTCCATGCTTCCCCCCCCCCCTTTTTTTTTGTACATTTATTTTCTATTTTATTTTTTCATGCTTCTTTTTTTTGTACATAGTTGTATTTTTTCTGTATTATCTGTATTTTCATGTTGATTTTGGAACTGTTTGGTTGCTACTATATATATGTCTAAGAAATTAATTCAAGGACCCCAACGGAAACAAGTCCGCAAGGACTTTTTTGGCCGGACCTTTTAGACAAAAGCATTATAAATGTAACTGTGTTGTTTTACATTATTTTGCCTAATAAAATTTTCAATCAATCAATTCAATCAAAAAACATCAAAAAATATGTTTTAAGTCCAAAAATGATTTTTAAGTCCACGGAAATAATGACTTTAACTTGAAGGTTAAGGATGATTTTATTTTAATATAGTATAAGAATAGTATAACTATCTCTGAAATATAACCCATTTATTTCACAAAAGAATGTGTTGTCGAATGACCAATATTTAGTTATATAGGTCTCAATATGTCACATTCAGCCCTGCACTTCACTGACTGAAGTAGGGGTCACATAGTTTTAGCAGACTACGGGGAGAAAAACCCTGCCGTTTAGTTTGTTTATGTGCTGCTTGCTCCTCCTCTCTCACTGCGCCAGCGCGCTCTGCCTGTAGGAGAGGAGAGCGGGGGAGTTGCGTGGTGTTGACGGACAGTTTGAGGATCCAATGGAGTTGTTAGGTTTTGTCAGAGACGCTTTTTAATAATTTTCATTGGTTCAAAAGTTTTTTTTTACACAGACGTAAAGGGTGTTCAATAGCGTTGATTTACTGAAAATGGAGTTAGCTGGTTCGTCCTGGACACCGACGATATGCTATTCTATTTAGGCACAGGGCAGATGCTTTAATGCCTTCATGATTTAAGCAAAAATACGTAACCACATGGACCCTAGATTCCTCCATTCACAGAAAATAGCCAATCTAGCGTCGATAAAACAGGCACCTGCCGTTCAGTTTTTCTCACTTGTATTGTAACATTACTGTGATAGAACAGACCACTAGGACATTGCTTCTCAAACATTTTCAGCTGAAACCCAAAAGATACAGATGGTGTCTCAGACGTGCACACACATCCATTATGAACAAACTATTTTAAACACTATTTAATAGTGAACATTGAACATATCTACAAGCTCACAACACATCGTTGTGAGTTTTTATTTAATTTATTTTTATTATTTATTTACTATTATTTCTATAATTGCTAAACACTTCTACAGAATCTGTGGATATCCTGTCATTCTGGGCATAAATAAGAAGTTGAATATTTGAATGATATAGCACACAGAGGAACTGTGGTGGTGAAACCTTTATTAAACTATGTTCATTTCGAGGTTTCGCTATTGATCAAGTTCTTCTGTGGAATTGTCCGTTTAGATAACAAAATGTTACTTCTCTGTGAATTAAATAGCTTAAAAAAAACTAAAAACAAGTGTGTTTGTTGGACATTACAATGATACGCCGTCATGCCACCTTTTTCACTTTTGAAAATGTGCTGAATTCTGGGTTTTATCAGCACTGCACACAGAGTGGGGGGGGAGTGTTTACTAATAAATGACATTGTTTCAGTGTTTTTTAAATTGTTTTACATAGCATGTGAATAAGTAAAAAAAATCTACATTCTTGAACTACCAAACATTTCTTTACTTTAATTTCAATCCCCAGTGCAACATGTTGTGCATGTTATAAATCTGCATACTATACTGTTAGCAGGTATATCTCAGATATACTGTATGTCCATATTTAGTACCCCCCCTCCCAAGGAGGGGGGGGGGGTCCAGGGGGACTATGTTGTTAGTTAGTTGATAAGTAAATCAGGGTCAATAAGTAAATCAACACACTGTCCTGCTCAGAGCCTCAGACGGACCCCAGGGCCCAGGACGTCATTAAAACAGCGTTCCGCCAAATCACCATAACACCCTGCTGATACAAAGCCTGTGGATATCCTGCCAAAACATAATCAATATTTATTTTCCCAGGTATAACAGGTTTTCTTCGAGTAAAAAAAAAACACCTCAATAAAGACACAAAACTCTGTAGAATGTAAATAAGTAATCTAACTAACTAAGTAAACTTTCAACTGTCTCTAGCATCAACCAAACATGTACCATGCTAATTTAACAATCCAAACAACACACATCTCAACACATGATTCAAGTTTATTTTATTCACGTTGATATTGTCAGTTTATGTGATTCCTCTGCTTTAGTATCCTTGTCATTGTCTTCCTGGATGTGCCTGTGTGTGACTAACTCCACTAAAAGGCCTTCCCCCCTGTATGAGTCCTCATGTGTATTTTTAGTTCACCATTTTGAATGTAGCCTTTACCACAAACTGTACAAGAAAAGGGCTTTTCGCCTGTATGAGTCATCATGTGTCTGTTTAGATTACCCTTGTGGGTACAGCCTTTACCACAAACTGTACAAGAAAGGGGCTTTTCACCTGTATGAGTCATCATGTGTGTTTTTAGATTAACCTTCTTAGCACAGCCTTTACCACAAACTGTACAAGAGAAGGGCTTTTCGCCTGTATGAGTCATCATGTGTGTTTTTAGATGACTTGTTCTAGCAAAGCCTTTACCACAAACTGTACAAGAAAATGCCCTTTCACCTGTATGAGTCCTCATGTGTCTTTTAAGATTACTTGTGCTATCACAGCCTCTAGCACAAACTGTACAAGAAAAGGGCTTTTCGCCTGTATGAGTCCTCATGTGTTTTGTTAGATTACTTGTCTGATTAAAGCCTATACTACAAACTGTACAAGCAAAGGGCTTTTCCCCTGTGTGAATCATTGTGTGAATCTTCAGACTATTCTTCTGAGTAAACATTTTGCCACACTCTGTACAACTAAAACTTTTCTTTCCTGTGTGACTCCTCATGGAGTGAGTTTGTTTCAATGATTTCAGGTCCTGGGACAGATTGCACTCTCCTCCCACATTTTGTGTCTTGTGTGATTTCAGTGTGTTTAAAGCTGACTGATCTCCCCTAGTCTCCTCCCACTCATCACTGTCTTCAGTGTCTGATTCAGAACAGTGTGAAGAGAGGTGCTGGTCATCACTAGTTAGTTGGGATGTTCCAAAGTCCTCTACATCAGCTTGTGTTTTCATGTGTTCAGTTGAGGTGCTGGCTACAGGCTCTGTCTCTCTGTTTTCATCATCATCTTCACTTTTCACTGCTAGTAATGTCAACGTTGACCCACCAGCCTCTTCTGGTCTTTCAAGTAGCTCCTCCTGTTCCTCTTTAATATGTGGAAGTTGTGGTTCCTCCTGGACCAGATTGGGGCTCCACTCCTCTTCAAGTAAAACCTCCTCTTTACACACAGGGACATAAACGAAGTCTAAGAAAAAGATACAATGAGACTCTATAAAAGGTTTGAATCTTGTACCTCCACTACAGTACCTCAGTGCAGAGTTGTGGCTGGAAAAAGTTTCAACAGATTACTCTTTGCCCACATCTTCCAAATGTTTATTTGATGGTGTGCTGACTGCGCTCTGTGCTGTAAATAGTGTGGCCGTTGTTTGTTTACATTGCAGAGGCGAATGAGAGGCGGCCCTTATTATTAATCTAAGTAATTACTTGTTAATGTTAGATCAGTAAGTCGTCTGCAGCAGGTTAGTTAATACTGAAGTAGAATTAACTGCGAAGCTCCAGTGAACCCATTAATAATTTTATAAACGAACCATCATCCAATTCATGGTACATTTAGGTCGATGCAGGGGTCCATGCATCAATGTAGTCACATTGTTGATGCTTAAATTGATAACCGATTCACATTGGTTCATCTTTACACCCTCAGTACCGGCCCACTTTCACCAATGAAAGAAATAAAGAGAGACTTACTGAGATCCAGGTGGTCTTCAGTTTCCTGTTTAATAGAAACAGTCCTGGATGGAGAACTGATCTTCACCTGCAGACTGGACTCCACACACTGGTCTGGAATGAAGGAATAGAATAAACACTTTGATGGAAAATGAACAAGGACTTTAATAATAAGGACATGAATAAGATGGAATATGAAAGAGGGAACAGAGGTTGTAAAGAAGTGTTATTTTTTTGTTGAAGCTTCTGATTCTAAAAACGATCTTAATTTGAAGCTTCAACGACGGGCCTGGATGGGGGAATAATGAGCTGCACGCACGAGCTACCGCATACGTGGTCTGTGGAACAGAGTCAAACTAAATGTAATGCCTCAACTGCTACAATTCCAAGTGCTTGTCAGGGTGGGGGATCCCCAGTTCAAATATGACTATTTTGGAGAGTCACAGCTTAAAAAGGTTGAGAACCACTGGCCTAGATGACCATGTAAACAGTTCAGATTATAACAGTACTTGGTACCTTCTAGTCAGTGTTGCCATGTCTGCTTATTATAAGCCACTTTGCTTTTTTTGGGTAACATTTCTTGTAAATATTGGTGGTTGTGGGTTGCGGTTTTTGGGGCTTGTTTCTTAACACGTTCCCTGCCATTGACGCAGATCTACGTACATTTAAAACAAATCAAGGTTTTGGTGATTACGCTAGAGGGCGCCCTTCGCCAACCTATGAATGATCCCTTAAATTTGATGGTGCACTGACTGCGCTCTGTGCTGTAAAAAGTGTGGCTTTTGTTTGTTTATATTGCAGTAGATGTCAATCTTAGCTAATCAGGATGGAATATGAAAAATCAAACAGATCTGTCTTGATCACTTGATCACATAAACAGTCTTGGTCATGCCTTTCGGCCTGGCGGAGATAATAAAACACTACATACCTATCCTGTACAACTTTACTACAGGTTGCATCCTTGCATCAAATGTGTTTTACATAAATCGGCCTCCTGGTGGCGCTATATAAGGCAGATGTGAAAAATGCAGTGCAAATGTTTTTCCTTGGCCACTGGTGAGTGTGGATACAAAGTTTTACACAGATCGGTGCAGTTATAGATAGAAACAAGAATCGGCCTGTTATAGCGCCACCATGAGGCTGATTTGAAAAATGTCAAGTGCCATTTCTTCCTCTGCCTAGTGAGAATGTGCGTACAAAATTTCACGAAAATGACATGCTGTGTTCATGATTTGAGGCATTTTGTTTAAAACGGAGCACTCCTGCAAACTTTGGAAGACATTAGCCAATCAGGATGGAATATGAAAAATCTGAAAGATACGTTTCGTTTAATGACTATAGAGGTACTGTGTTCCTATTTGCGTGATATTTGGATAAAATCTGTCGGCCTCCTGGTGGAACTATAACAGTGCCATGTGAAAGATTTGGGGCAGAGGTTCTGAATTGGCATCCAGGGAGTGTGTGCAGTTTCACTGCGATCAAGCCAACAGTGCCGGAGATTAGCAGTTCAGTTCGGAGGGGGCGGCGGACACACACACACAGACGGACGGAAGAACAGGGTGTAAAACATAGTCTCGGCCATGCCTTTCGGCCTGGCAGAGACAATAAAACACTACATACCTATCCTGTACAACTTTACTACAGGTTGCATCCTTGCGTCAAACAGTCCACGTCCCTCATCCATCTCTCGCTGTTCCTCTGACAATGTTGAATATCTTTTGGAGGACATCTCTCTAGATGCTGTAGACCTCTCCCTGTGGTGCCCTGTGGAAATCAACATGCATTAATAGCAGAGCCTGAGAGTGCCAGACGAGCAGGTCCTGGTCAGTCCAAGCTCCTACCTGTTTGGTATATATGTGCCTCGGGCAGATTATTCATTTATTGTACCTTCATGTTGATGAACCCCAACAATTATAAATCTAATCTAAAAATGTAAGCTCTAAGATCTAGCAAGCAGTAATTGTTAATTGCATATTTGATATTTGTTGAACAGATTTATGAATTGCTTTTATTGTCTCACATGGGGCTGCTAAGGGGGCGGAGCTTGACACACACACACACACACACACACACACACACACACACACACACACACACACACACACACACACCATATTGTTGTCTTATTTGCATTTTAAATGTGTCTTGGCCCAGTACAGCACAGATAATCTTCATGTGTGTCAATGTCTCCAAGTATCCCCCAAGCCAATTTACACATTCTAGTATCTAGACTTGGTTTCTCGTTGATCAATATCTGTGATTCTCAAACTCTCTGATTTCAACGACCCCACATTAGATTTGCATTAGACCAGACCACATAACTCCATTTGACAAGATGTTTATCTCTGGAACCCACATCTACGGATATGTTTGTTATTAGGATTGATTCAGTCCAATATTGTCGGTCCATGATACCTTTATTGTCTATGTACTGTAGGTAAGGAGGTACATTGAGATCCACTGATCTGGCAGATTAAGAACTAGAGACACCATATTGATATACTGATATCTGTTTAGTGCATCATTTGTTTGGTTGTTGAAGAAACTCAACATTTAAAAGAACTGAAACAATGTAATTCATTAGTAAACACTCCCCCACTCTGTGTGCAGTGCAAAGGGCCTTGATCAGCAAAATCCTGAAAAAGTCAGGAGAGGTATCCCCCAATTTACACATTCTAGTATCTAGACGTGGTTGTCGTTGATCTACATCTGTGATTCTCAAACTCTAATTTCAAGGACCCCACATTAGATTTGCATTAGACCACATAACTCCATTTGACAAGGTGTTTATCTCTGGAACCCAAATATAAGGACATTTTTGTTATTAGGAATGATTCAGTCCAATATTGTCGGTCCATAATACCTTCACTGTACTGTAGGTATGAGATCACAGTGAAATTATGATCAAATTAAAAATAGTTATCTTGTTACATTTATTTTAATATATTGGAATGATGAAGATGAACTATCAATCATTTGGCTGGGGACCCCCTGGAATCGTGCCAAGGACCCCTAGGTCCCCAAACCCTACTTTGAGATCCACTGATCTGGCAGATAAAGAACTAGAGACACCATGTATTCTTTATAGTTAGTGACTCTATTTATAGTGGCTCATAGGAATTAGACTACGTGACAACCAGGAATAGTTTGGTGACCACCGGAGAGACGGGTGACAGCCGGAATGTAGACGGCATACCGGGAGCAGTATGGGTTAGCGCCCCAGCCTGTGTCTTCCGTGAGGAAGAAGCCCAAGAAACCCACGGCGAGGCCTTTAGGAGGGCCATTCAAGCAAACCGCAAGTGGAGCTAATACCATTAGACGGCCCAATCTAGTGGTATCGGCCCAAGGAACCATCATGCCAGAAGGAAATGTTTGGATCGGGATGGTGCAGAGGATCTGGTACAGCGCTCAGGTCCTGGACCTGGTGAGACGAAGGAGTAGCCCGGCCAGGAGGCCACCCACAGAGCCTAGTCCCTCCACGTGCCAGAGCCTCCCCCGAGTTCCGGCAGAGTAGTTCTGGAGAAGCGGACTGATTGTAGCCTGGTAAACACCCCCTCCCTCCGGAAATCTCATTTGCATTTGGTTTCAGGAAGGAGGGTCTGGGATTGCTCACAGAGTAAAGCTGCCCGAACCGCTGCGCATACGAACCAATCAGCGGCTGCTAGGGGCGGGATCATCCAATCACCTGCCTAGTAGCTTGAAAAAATGAAACTCCGTCTGTCATCGATTCTGCGCCCGGAGTCTCAGATGCAAGTACGCTGTGAAACAAAATGTGTGTCGCAAGCTTCTTCCATTTGACGGAGTGAGGTTAGACTGATTGGCCCTGTCTTTCCCTATAGGACTGACCGTGGGTAGCTACCTGGGACGTAAGTTGGGCCTTGATCAACCCCGGCTGGGTCACCTGGGCGAGGGTGTATGTTGCGAGACCCGAAACACCCTATGACCCCAGGCATAGGGTGGATCGGGATGGCTCCAACACAATGATACATCCCAGGTGCATCCATGTGATGTATTCTTTATAGTTTATATGATTGATATACTGATGTCTGTTTAGTGCATCTCATGTGTTTGGTAGTTGAAGAAACTCAACATTTAAAAGTACTGAAATATCATTCATTAGTAAACACTCCCCCATTATGTGTGCGGTTTAAAGGGCCTTGATCAGCCAAATCCTGAAAAAGACAGGAGAGGAACGTATTTTAAGCATTATCATCTCAACACCATAAAGAGTCTCCAAATCCCTGTCTGCAGATTTTCACTCTAATAAAAAAAATCACACCCTGTGTGAAGTGGGCGGTGTCTTGCTAGCTAATCACAATACTGAATGGAGTCGATCAATCATGTACAAAGGATAAATACATTTATTGAAACACTCTTTATGATGGACAAAACCATAACTTGAAAAAAACAAAGATTTGGTTTTTTTCAAGTTATGGTTGCTTATATAGGGCTATGCACATGTGTCATGTGACACTGGCCAATCACAGTCCTGAATAGGCTGTGATTGGCCAATCACAGCGCAGGATAATTCTACTAATTTCCTGGGCCCAGATCACAGCGCAGGAGTTAGTACATTTTTCCAAATCTCACTTATAGGGGCGGTTTCACCGCCCAAAAAATAGGGATCCTTTAGTTTAGGGTGTTTCTAACCACATGAACCCTAGCAACCCTATTCTGGGCATATCATAATAGGCAAAAAATCACAGAAAATAGGCAATCTACAAGCTCACAGTGTATTGCAATTCAACACTTTGTGAGCTTTTTCAGCTAATTTGGTCAAAGATTTGGTTAGGGGGGAAGGGGGGGGCAGTCAACAAAGTGGTTAATATGTCATCAAAATTATGACTTTTTTTTACTTTTAGAAAATAACTATTTGAAAATAGCATAGCATTTACGAAAAAAAATCTGAACATGTGTTTATTATTTGGGAATAATCTTGAAGAATGTTAACAACACAGATCACAGATCATCACTTTATTTTATTCACCAACAAAGTAGAATAACCTTTTTTATCATCTGAACTGACGGTCAAGCTTTTATTGTCTCACATGAGGCTGCTAAGGGAGCGGAGCTTGACACACACACACACGCACACGCACGCACGCGCACACACACACACACACACGCACACACGCACACACTATACCTTATTGTTGTCTTATTTGCATTTTAAATGTGCCTGGCCGGCCCACTTGGCACAGCACAGACTGCAGGTGTCTCATTGTCTCCAAGTATCGCCCAATTTACACATTCTAGTATCTAGTCTTGGTTGTCGTTGATCTACATCTCTTATTCTCATACTCTCCCATTTCAAGGACCGCACATTAGATTTGCATTATACCACATAACTCCATTTGACAAGATGTTTATCTCTGGAACCAAAATCTCAGGATATGTTTGTTATTAGGAATGATTCAGTCCAAAATTGTCCATAATACCTTTAATAATAATAATAATAAACTTTATTTGTATAGCACCTTTCATGACATGAAATGCAGCTCAAAGTGCTTTACAGAGCAAGAATACAATTACAGTTACAACCAATTTAACAAAAAAGCAAGAAAAAAAGAAAAGCAAAAGCATAAAACAACATTAAAATAAGCAATACAGTGAGGACTTAAAAAATCAACCAAGGAATCAGCTAAAAGCAAGAGTGAAGAAATAGGTCTTGAGCTGTGCTTTAAAGCTATCGACAGAGGCTGCCTGTCTTAGGTGTAATGGGAGTTTATTCCACGCTGTCGGTCCGTAGAAGCAGAATGCTGCTTCACCGTATTAAGTCATTGTAGGCACCTCGAGCAGGTCAGCCCTGGAAGACCTGAGGGGCCGGTTTGGAACATATCTCTCTAAGCAGTCTTAGAGGTAGGAAGGTGCCAGACCATTTAGAGCTTTATAAACTATTAAAATAAATTTAAAATCAATCCTAAAAACAACCGGGAACCAGTGTAGTGAAGCTAGAACTGGAGTGATATGTTCTCTCATCCTAGTTTTAGTTAAAATTCTGTCTGTACTGTCTATGTACTGTAGATATGGAGATCATAACCATATAGATATTAACTATCAATCACTCTGCTGGGCACCACCTGGAACCCTGTCAAGGACCCCTGGAGGTCCCCAAAATCCTACATTGAGATCCAATGATCTACAATATGGCAAATTAAGAACTAACTAGAAAATGTGCTCCTCGGAGCACAAGTCTCCGCCAGCAGACCGTGGCCTTCTGCGCCTTTGCGTCTTCATCAGGTTTCAGATGCTCATTTGCTGCTTCTTTAGTTTGCATAATGGGAGTTAGTTACATTGTGTGATCTTAGCCTCCTATTTATATATTTATATTACATATTGTGATGTCACGTAAAACTGACCAATGTTAGGTGTTCTCAGAGGAACACACACACGCACGGACGGGTGATTTGTACTGCAAGGTACTGTTGGTAGAATGTGCGTGGTTTTTGGTGTTCTGCAGGGGCGACTGAATATGTAGTGTTTGCATCTAAAGAATGTTCTTCTTGAAGCAATGTGTCATATGGGAGTGGTCGTAAAAGTCTGTCTTCTTCATCTTCATTGTTGTCTTGAACAGTTTCAGCAGTTGATTGGTGTGTGTGATCTATGTCAGTTTTCTCTAGTGCTACATAATGTATTTGATCAAGGTGGCCAATTGTTACAGTATTAAGACTTCGGCCTTGTTGTTGTGGGATCAATTCAACTCTATAGTCCTCTTCTGTGTTACTGTTGTAGATGAGTATGCTTTCTTAGCTTTGGCCTTCTGCGCCTTTGCTTGACCAATGTTAGGTGTTCTCAAAGGGACACACACACGCACGGACGGGTGATTTGGACTGGAAGGTACTGTTCCAATCAAGACTGATTGATCCTGTCTTACCTCACTTCAAAAAGCGAGGTAAGGGCTTTTTGAAGTGACACACCTATTTATAGGATTCTATTTCGTCATGCGTCCCTCTAGCCAATCAAAGGCATTGGTGTCAACATATTGACACGTGTCACGTGGAGCTTGACCAATGTTAGCTTGGCTAACAATGTTTGCTCACACACGGCGGGACGAAGCGAAAACATACTCTCCACCTACGGCGGAGACAACTACAGACACCATGAGTTATATACTGATATCTGTTTGGTGCATCCCATGTGTTTGGTAGTAGAAACTCAACATTTAAAAGTACTGAAACAATGTCATTCATTAGTAAACACTCCCCCACGCTGTGTGCAGTGCAAAGTGCCTTGATCAGCCAAATCCTGAAAATAGACAGGAGAGGAGATTATATTATATTAATGCTTAAAACATTATATTAAGCATTATCGTCTCAATACCCTAAAGAGTCTCCAAATCCCTGTCTGCAGATTTGTATTTAAAAAATGATAATAAAAAAAAACAGGGGTCCTTTGGTTTAGGGTGTTTCAGGGGGACCCCAGCAAAATGAGCTAACCATATGAACCCTAGCAAACCTATTCTGGGCATGTCATATTAGGCAAACATTCACAGAAAATAGGCAATCTACATGCTCACAATGCATTGCAATTCAACACTTGAGTGGCAGTAGCTGTGCCGGGAGAGGGATAGTCTGGTTACCTAACGTGCAATCACGTTTCAGCATTTCCTAATTCCCCCATTAGATGGGAAAGCTACACTCTCATTGGACTGCTGTTTTCAAATCACGCCTCCTCATTTCCATTTAACCCTCCTGCAGTGTTCCGATCAAATCTGTCCAATTTCCAACTTTTCTGAATCATAACTTTTGTGTTTTTCATGTGGGTGACTTGAAACCTTATGATTTCTTCCCCACTAGGCAGGTGAACATATATAAATAGTGATGACCATTTTCATCATACAGTAATAGTTTAAGCACAAGATGCAGGCTATATGATGAAGCAGTGATTGTTACTGTATCGTTCACAGTAGTTATGGGGTACAACCAGGCCTGGAATTTTGTCATTTTAGGGGCAAGGCCACTTGGCCTTTGGTGTTGTAATTTTTTGGAGGGCACAAAGGTCAAATGCCAGGGCAGGAAGGCCATCAAAAAATAAAAAATAAAGTCCAAAAAAAATTTTAAGTCCACAGAAATAATGACCAATATTTAGTTATATAGGTCTCAATTTGTCACATTCAGCCCTGTACTTCACTGACTGAAGTAGGGGTCACATAGTTTTAGCAGACTACGGGGAGAAAAACCCTGCCGTTTAGTTTGTTTATGTGCTGCTTGCTCCTCCTCTCTCACTGCGCCAGCGCGCTCTGCCTGTAGGAGAGGAGAGCGGGGGAGTTGCGTGGTGTTGACGGACAGTTTGAGGATCCAATGGAGTTTTTAGGTTTTGTCAGAGACGCTTTTTAATACTTTTCATTGGTTCAAACGTTTTTTTTTTACACAGACGTAAAGGGTGTTCAATAGTGTTGATTTACTGAAAATGGAGTTAGCTGGTTCGTCCTGGACACCGACGATATGCTATTCTATTTAGGCACAGGGCAGATGCTTTAATGCCTTAATGATTTAAGCAAAAATACGTAACCACATGGACTCTAGGTTCCTCCATTCACAGAAAATAGCCAATCTAGCGTCGATAAAACGGGCGCCTGCCGTTCAGTTTTTCTCACTTGTACTGGGTTCTCACTTGTATTGTAACATTACTGTGATAGAACAGACCACTAGGACATTGGTTCTCTAACATTTTCAGCTGAAACCCAAAAGATACAGATGGTGTCTCAGACGTACACACACATCCATTATGAACAAACTATTTTAAACACTATTTAATAGTGAACATTGAACATATCTACAAGCTCACAACACATCGTTGTGAGTTTTTATTTAATTTATTTATTTACTATTATTTCTATAATTGCTAAACATTTCTACAGAACCTGTGGATATCCTGTCATTCTGGGCATAAACAAGAAGTTGAATATTTGAATGATATAGCACACAGAGGAACTGTGGTGGTGAAGCTTTTATTAAACAAAACAAAACAAAACAAGGGATAAAAGCATCTCTGAGTTTATAAAAACACCTGTAAAGAAAAAAAAGCTGTACAATATAAGCAGGTAATAAAACTAAGTGATGATTTACCCTATCTCCCTGGCATCTACCATATTATGTACTATGATATTGTAACAATCTAACTAACACACACGTCAACACACAGTGAACAGCTACACAAACCTAGCAGCTTGTCAGCACTTTGCACCATTATTTACTGCAAATCAATGAACATAATAATTATAGCATGAATATGAATGAATATGACTTGTTAAATCCTGACGAATGTGGACAGACACAGTGATGCTCATATTGTACTAGTGAATGAGCTGGAGGGAATAATGCTATAACGACAAATACGGGAAAAAAACTAATTTAAAAAAATGAAATACCATCATGTCGAATAGAACATCAGATTACACGATTCCTCTGCTTTAGTATCCTTCTCATTGTCATCCAGGATTAGACTGAATGGTCACATGTCTTAAACTAAAGGCATTCCCCCTGTATGAGTTCTCATGTGTCTTTTTGCTTTAGCCTTTTCAACAAAGCCTTTACCACAAACTGTACAAGAAAATGGCTTTTCACCTGTATGAGTCCTCATGTGTGTTTTTAGACTACCCGTCTGAGTAAAGCCTTTACCACAAACTTTACAAGAAAATGGCTTTTCGCCTGTATGAGTCCTCATGTGTGCTTTTAGATTACTCTTTTTAGCACAGCCTTTACCACATACTGTACAAGAAAATGGCTTTTCGCCTGTATGAGTCCTCATGTGTGTTTTTAGAACACATTTGTGAGCATAGCCTTTACCACATACTGCACAAGAAAAGGGCTTTTCACCTGTATGAGTCCTCATGTGTGCTTTTAGATCACTCTTTTGAGCACAGCCTTTACCACAAACTGTACAAGAAAATGGCTTTTCACCTGTATGAGTCCTCCTCATGTGTGTTTTTAGATGACCCGTCTGAGTAAAGCCTTTACCACAAACTGTACAAGAAAATGGCTTTTCACCTGTATGAGTCCTCATGTGTCTTGTTAGATTACCCTTGTGAAGACAGCCTTTACCACATACTTTACAAGAAAGGGGCTTTTCACCTGTATGCGTCCTCATGTGTGTTTTTAGTTCACAGTTGTAAGCACAGCCTTTACCACATACTGTACAAGAAAAGGGCTTTTCACCTGTATGAGTCCTCATGTGTGCTTTTAGATCACTCTTTTGAGCACAGCCTTTACCACATACTGTACAAGCAAAGGGCTCCCACTCATCACGGTCTTCAGTGTCCGATTCAGAACAGTGTGAAGAGAGGAGTTGGTCATCACTAGTTGGTTGTGATGTTCCACAGTCCTCTACATCAGCTTGTGTAATCATGTGTTCAGTTGAGGTGCTGGCTACAGGCTCTGTCTCTCTGTTTTCATCATCATCTTCACTTTTCACTGCTAGTAATGTCAACGTTGACCCACCAGCCTCTTCTGGTCTTTGAAGTAACTCCTCCTGTTCCTCTTTAATCTGTGGAAGTTGTGGTTCCTCCTGGACCAGACTGAAGCTCCACTCCTCTTCAGGTAAAACCTCCTCTTTACACACAGGGGCGTGCAGGAAGTCTAGGAAAAACATACAAAAATACTCTATAAAAGGTTTGAATCCATTATCTCCTGACTGCGCTCTGTGCTGTAAATAGTTTGGCCGTAGTTTGTTTACATTGCAGCTCTCAGAGAATATGCGAGACGAGCTGAATGAGAGGCGGTCCCTATTATTTTTAAAGTAATAAATTGCTTATGTTAGATCAGTGAGTCTTCTGCAGCAGGTTAGTTAATACTGAAGTAGAATTAACTGCGTAGCTTCAGTGAACCCATTCACAATTGTACAAACGAACCATCGTCCAATTCATGGTACATTTAGATAGATGCAGGGGTCCATGCATCAATGTAGTGACATTGTAAATGCTTAAATCAATATTCATATCGGTTCATCTTTACACCCTCAGTACCGGCCCACTTTCACCAAAAAAATAAATAAAGAAAGAATGCTTGAAACTTACTGAGATCCAGGTGGTCTTCAGGTTCCTGTTTAATGTGGTCTTCAGGTTCCTGTTTAATGTGGTCTTCAGGTTCCTGTTTAATAGAAACAGTCCTGGCTGGAGAACTGATCTTCACCTGCAGACTGGACTCCACACAATGGTCTGGAATGAAGGAGTACCGTACACACTTTAAGAATAAGGACTTTCTGACACGAATAAGGACTTTAATAATAAGGATGTTGATGTGACATTAATAAGGATTAGACTATGTAGAAACTAGAAGATATGCATGATATTACATTTTATAAACAGCCTAAAACTCCTGTATAAAACTGAACCAGAATTGATTCATATTATAAACCAGAATGTTCAATTAAAAATAAACAATTATAAATCTAAACTCAAAATGAAATCTAGCAAGCAGTATTTTTTTATTTCATATTTGAAACAACCAATCAGTTTGATAACAGATTTATGATCCTTAAATAGAAGTAGGTAAAATATTGTTGCCGGACAGAAATGACAGAAATGATCACAGTAATATGGGATGAGGACTTAAACCCAGTCATCAAAACAGAGCATACTGGCTGGTCTATTGACCTGCAAGCAATGATCAAACACTGTGTCATACTTGCAGTGTGTAGTTTGATGTTGTGTTTGTAACACACATACCTGCAGTGTGTAGTTTGATGTTGTGTGTGTAACAGATATACTTGCAGTGTGTAGTTTAATGTTGTGTATGTAACAGACATACCTGCAGTGTGTAGTTTGATGTTGTGTATGTAACAGATACTTGCAGTGTGTAGTTTTATGTTGTGTGTGTAACAGACATACCTGCAGTGTGTAGTTTGATGTTGTGTGTGTGACAGACATACCTGCAGTGTGTAGATCGATGTCCATATCCAAATCAATGTCCAGCAGTTTGTTTTGTTTCTCCAGCAGAGTTTCTAGTGTCTCTATCTCTCTCTGGAAGAGGTTGCACATGAACTCTGCAGCCGCACTGAGGCGCTCCAACACAAACACACTGACAAGCTTCACACAACAAACATCAGCACCACGCTGCTGTTTGTCCAAAACACACAATATCTCCTCTCCCACCGACGTCATGTGTTCATTTATCTTCAGCCGTACAGACTCCATTTGACACGTTTTTACCTCCTTCAAGACACGTTTTTCACCTTCTTGTGCGTTTTGCCACCTGGTGGAAGAGGTGTGTAAGTGAAGATAGAGCCTCCTGTAGCTGTGGAAAGACAGTCTGTCCTCCCTCACTGTGAGTTGTCGTGTGTTTGGGCCGGGGTGTGTCCAGAGAGTTTAACTGTGGTGTGTCCTGGAGTCTGAGCAGGAGGACAGTGTGGAGATTTGGAGTGAAAACACCACCTTTTTATCTTGGAGAGGAGAAACAGCTCCTCCCATCTCTCTCCCATTCTTCCAGTTAACTGCAGTCAGGGTCAATTTCAATGTGAAAGGATCATAACAAAAGAGAGTGTAATGATGGGCCATCATCAGAGACACATTTACATAGATGCAAGTTTCAATGTATTTTCCTTCATCAACATGTTGACTGTTTTTCTTTGCCAAAGAAAGCAAACCCATGACACATTCACTCTTTTCACTTCTTTACACCTGTAAACCTGATGAGGCAAAAGTGAATCCTGATTCTGTCAAATGTTCATTTCGAGGTTTTGCTATTGATCAAGTTCTTCTGTGGAATTGTCTGTTTAGGTAACATAAAATGTAACTTTTCTGTGACTAAATAGGTTTAAAAAAATGTGTTTGTTGGACATTACAATGATACGCCGTAATGCCACCCCTTTTAACTTTTGAAAATGTATTGAATTCTGGGTTTTATCAGCACTGCACACAGATTGGGGAGTGTTTACTAATAAATGACATTGTTTCAGTGATTTTTTTTTACATACCATATGAATGAGTTTAATTATTGAACTACCAAACATTTCTTTACTTTCATTTCAATACCCAGTATGTTGTGCAGTTGTTATAAATCTGCATACTGTAATGTTAGCAGGTATATCTCAGATAATACTGTATGTCCATATTTAGTTTATTTAGCCGTTACATGCCATATTGTATTTGTGTTGATGATCAGTGCCCCCTCCCCCCAGGAGTCCATGGAGGGGGGGGTGTCCAGGGGGTCTCCATAGATAGTAGGTCTGTTTTCTATACAAATTGCCTTGCAAATGTGTTCAGATTTTGGAATTATAAAACATATTAACGACACAGATCATAACTTTATTTTATTCACATACCAGTTGATGAAACTGACTATATGTATTTCACATATAACATCTAGAAGTTTTCTTTCTTTGGCAAAGAAAAGCAATCAATGAAGCAAAATACATTGAAACTTGTGTGTATGTAAACACCATAAAGAGTCTCCAAATCCCTATCTGCAGATTTTCACTCTAATTAAAAAAAAATAGGGATCCTTTAGTTTAGGGTGTTTCAGGGGGACCCTAGCTAACCACATGAACTCTAGCAAACCTATTCTGGGCATATCATAATAGGCAAAAAAATCAGAAAATGGGCAATCTACAAGCTCACAGTGTGTTGCAATTCAACACTTTGTGAGCTTTTACATCAGCTAATTTGGTCAAAGATTTGGTTAGGGGGGAAGGGGGGGGGGGGGGGGCAGTCAACAAAGTGGTTAATATATTATCAAAATTATGACTTTTTTACTTTTGGAAAATAACTATTTGAAAATAGCATAGCATTTACGAAAAAAATCTGAACATGTGTTTATTATTTGGGAATAATCTTGAAGAATGTTAACATCACAGATCATCACTTTATTTTATTCACCAACCAAGTAGAATAACCTTTTTTATCATCTAAACTGTCCATTATATTATATATTGTGTTACTGTATAGTCCCACATCAACACACTGTCTAGTTTTTTTTTACAAATGCACTATATGCGCAGAAGGACTACGTTCAGTGAGAGACAGGTCAACACACAGTGAACAGCTACACAAACCCAGCAGCTTGTCAGCACTATACTGCACCATTATTTACCGCATATCAATGAACATAATAATTATTAGATGAATATGAATGAATATGAGTTGTCAAATCCTGACAGATTATAAACTAAATGACTTTATATTATGGCAATTTGTTCTCCTTAAACAAGCTACACCACTTCCTGTCTGATAGAGCTTCTCCGAGTTATATAACGCACATGCATGATGCGAAAGTTACATTTCAACATATATAATTATATTGAGTGGTAATAAAATCATAATTGATACACATAAGTAACATAGACCCTTCATAGATTAGAGAGATTATTGTAATCGCTTAGATTAGAGAGAGAGAGAGAGAGAGAGAGAGAGAGAGAGAGAGAGAGAGAGAGAGAGGAGACAGGGGCCCGTGAATGGAACTAGTAGCAGAGACCGATGCATTGTAACAGTAAAAATGAAACATTTAAAAACATAACCAGACTGTATTGATCACCTCACGTGGATTAATGTATCCCTAGCTGCCAGATTTATATTCAGTTAGAAACGTGGCACGTTTATCAGTACTGATTGATTAATTACAAATTACAATTGTGTGTGTATGTGTGCACGT
Source organism: Gymnoscopelus braueri (assembly GCF_963280865.1). Lineage (NCBI taxonomy): Eukaryota > Metazoa > Chordata > Actinopteri > Myctophiformes > Myctophidae > Gymnoscopelus > Gymnoscopelus braueri. The sequence continues at coordinate 150,096 of NW_027660542.1, read as the reverse complement.
GTGTGTGTGTGTGTGTGTGTGTGTGTGTGTGTGCGCGTGCGTGCGTGTGCGGTGCGTGCGCTCAAGAGAGTCATCACGTTTTTAAATAGGTTGGATTGTTTTTTGTGTGTCTCACATAACATTTCATGCCAGTATTTGATCACTTTATTGGTTGTTAAGAGGTCTTGCATTTTGGGTTGTTGTTTGGGTTGACTGTAGGTTATACTCTTTCTTTACACTGTGTTTAGTTAGCCTCTTTTACTATTTTGTCTACTTCGGTTATTTGATGCAGTCGTGCAGATGTGAAGCATTTCTGTTGCACATAATATGAAAAATAGTTGCTCAATCTGTCTTTCGTTTGGGGTGTTTTTGTAACCCCAAAGGGCTCATAATGGAACCAAATGGACCCCGACGGGTGCTAATTTGACTATAATAAACGACCAGCATTTGTTTTATGTCTTAAACTAAAGGCTTTTCACCTGTATGAGTGCTCATGTGTGTTTTTAGATTACCCGTCTGAGTAAAGCCTTTACCACAAACTTTACAAGAAAAGGGCTTTTCACCTGTATGAGTCCTCATGTGTGTTTTTAGACTACCCGTCTGAGTAAAGCCTTTACCACATACTTTACAAGAAAGGGGCTTTTCACCTGTATGAGTCCTCATGTGTGCTTTTAGATTACTCTTGTGAGCACAGCCTTTACCACATACTGTACAAGAAAAGGGCTTTTCACCTGTATGAGTCATCATGTGTCTTTTTGCTGTACCCTTTTCAACAAAGCCTTTACCACAAACTGTACAAGAAAATGGCTTTTCACCTGTATGAGTCCTCATGTGTGTTTTTAGATGACCCATCTGAGTAAAGCCTTTACCACAAACTTTACAAGAAAAGGGCTTTTCACCTGTATGAGTCCTCATGTGTGTGTTTAGACCACCCTTGTGAGCACAGCCTTTACCACATACTGTACAAGAAAAGGGCTTTTCACCTGTATGAGTCATCGTGTGTGATTTTAGATCACTCTTTTGAGCACAGCCTTTACCACATACTGTACAAGCAAAGGGCTTTTCCCCTGTGTGAATCATTGTGTGTCTCTTCAGATGTGACTTAAGATTACACATTTTGCCACACTCTGTACAACTAAAACTTTTCTTCCCTGTGTGACTCCTCATGGAGTGAGTTTGTTTAGATGATATCAGGTCCTGGGACAGCTTGCGCTGTCCTCCCACATGTTGTGTCTTGTGTGATTTGTGTGTCTTGTGTGTTTTTAAAGCTGACTGATCTCCCCTAGTCTCCTCCCATTCATCACTGTCTTCAGTGTCCGATTCAGAACAGTGTGAAGAGAGGAGCTCATCACTAGTTAGTTGTGATGTTCCACAGTCCTCTACATCAGCTTGTGTTTTCATGTGTTCAGTTGAGGTGCTGGCTACAGGCTCTGTCTCTCTGTTTTCATCATCATCTTCACTTTTCACTGCTAGTAATGTCAATGTTGACCCACCAGCCTCTTCTGGTCTTTGAAGTAGCTGCTCCTGTTCTTCTTTAATCTGTGGAATTTGTGGTTCCTCCTGGACCAGACTGGGGCTCCTCTCATATTTTGGAGATTTTGATTCTTCCTGGACCACACTGGAGCTCCACTCCTCTTCAGGGGAAACCTCCTCTTTACACACACGGTCGAGCAGGAAGTCTAGGAAAAAAGATACAATGAGACTCTATAGAACTTTACATGATGTCATGCAGTGTTCCCTCTGCTTTATGAAAAGCTGGTGCACATACATCCACAAAAACACAAGTTCAAAAAGTCTGCAGACTGGCTAAAAAATCTCAGCTGTTTTAATTGCTTTATTTTCCTTTGTTTCCTGTTTTATGTCTTTAGTAGTTGGAAGAACAGCTGTAAATAAACTCTTCTGCGCTCTGTGCTGAAAATAATGTGGCTGTTTGTTTACATTGCAGCTCTCATGAGAGGCGGTCCCTGAATGAGAGGTGGTCCTTATAATTTTTTTAAGTAATTACTTGTAAATGTTAGATCAGTGAGTCTTCTGATTAGTTAATACTGAAGTAGAATTAACTGCACAGCTTCAGTGAACCCATTAATACTTTTACAACCGAACCATCGTACTGAGGTAAACCCTCAGTACTGGCCCACTGTCACCAATAAAATAAATAAAGAGTGCTTAAAACTTACTGAGGTCCAGGTGGTCTTCAGGTTCCGGTTCAAGGTGGTCTTCAGGTTCCTGTTTAATAGAAACGGTCCTGGCTGGAGAACCGATCTTCACCTGCAGACTGGACTCCACACACTGGTCTGGAATGAAGGAATACAGCACAAAATAATTAGAGCAAAAAACAATAATAAGGACTTTGATGTGACATAAATAAGGACTAGTCACCAGACTATAGACTCTTGACTATAGATTACATGTATACATTAAAAGTAGGTGTGTGAGAATATGTGTGTGGAGGGGGGAGTTAAACTCAGTCATCAAAACGGAGCCTAATGGTTGGTCTATTGATCTACAAGCAATGATCCACAGAAACAGATCTACAACCTGACAAAACTTCCCCATGCAAACACTGTGTAGTTTGACGTTATGTGCGTAACAGACATACCTACAGTGTGTAGTTTGATGTTGTGTGTGTAACAGACATACCTGCAGTGTGTAGATCGATGTCCATATCAAAATCAATGTCCAGCAGTTTGTTTTGTTTCTCCAGCAGAGTTTCTAGTGTCTCTATCTCTCTCTGGAAGAGGTTGCACATGAACTCTGCAGCCGCACTGAGGCGCTCCAACACAAACACTCTGACAAGCTTCACACAACAAACATCAGCACCACGCTGCTGTTTGTCCAAAACACACAATATCTCCTCTCCCACCGACGTCATGTGTTCATTTATCTTCAGCTGTACAGACTCCATTTGACACGTTTTTACCTCCTTCAAGACACGTTTTTCACCTTCTTGTGCGTTTCGTAGCTGTGGAAAGACAGTCTGTCCTCCCTAACTGTGAGTTGTGTGTTTGGGCCGGGGTGTGTCCAGAGAGTTTAACTGTGGTGTGTCCTGGAGTCTGAGCAGGAGGACAGTGTGGAGATTTGGAGTGAAAACACCACCTTTTTATCTTGGAGAGGATAAACAGCTCCTCCCATCTCCTCACATTCTCCAGTTAACTGCAGTCAGGGTCAATTTCAATGTGAAAGGATCATAACAAAAGAGAGTGTAATGATGAGCCATCATCAGAGACACATTTACATAGATGCAAATTTCAATGTATTTTGCTTCATCAACATGTTGACTGTTTTTCTTTGCCAAAGAAAGCAAACCCAGACACATTCACTCTTTTCACTTTACACCAGTAAACCTGTGATTCTGTCAAATGTTCATTTCGAGGTTTTGCTATTGATCAAGTTCTGTGGAATTGTCTGTTTAGATAACAAAATGTTACTTTTCTGTGAATAAAATAGCTTAAAAAAAAACATTACAATGATACGCCGTAATGCCACCCTTTTTCGCTTTTGAAAATGTATTGAATTCTGGGTTTTATCAGCACTGCACACAGAGTGGGGAATGTTTACTAATAAATCATCACATTGTTTTTTTTTTACATAGCATATGTTTCAGTGTTTTTTTTTTTACATAGCATATGAATGAGTTTAATTATTGAACTACCAAACATTTCTTTACTTTCATTTCAATACCCAGTATGTTGTACAGATGTTATAAATCTGCATACTATAATGTTAGCAGGTATATCTCAGATATTTATGTGTGTACTGTATGTCCATATTTAGTTTATTTAGCCGTTACATGCCATATTGTATTTGTGTTGATGATCAGTGCCCCCTCCCCCCAGGGGTCCATGGGAGGGGGGGGGGTGTCCAGGGGGTCTCCATAGATAGATAGATAGATAGATAGATAGATAGATAGATAGATAGATAGATAGATAGATAGATAGATAGATAGATAGATAGATAGATAGATGGATGTACCTACAGCACATACACTGTAAAGGAATTCTGGACCAAATGACATAACTGTGTAAAATATACTGTATATATTTAATGTGTATAAATGGGTGTACATTACTAGTCTGGATGTGACAAATAAAAGTGATTCTGATTAACTGTGTAGATTAACTGTGCTGTGACGGCTGGTCAACACAATTTAAAATGCAAATAAGACACCAATAAGGTCAGCCGGTCTCTCACCTCCTGCGTGTGTGTGTGTGTGTGCGAGCGCGCGTGTGTGTGTGTGTGTGTGTTGAAGAAAACACCTTGATCAGCCAAATCCTGGAAAAGGAGAGGAGGGAGAGGAGAGGTGTTGAAATGATATTAAGCAGTATCGTTTCAGCCCCATATAAAGAGTCTCCAAATCAGTGTCTGCACATTTTCACTCTAATCCCCAAAAATACCACTGAAAACAAACTGTTTTCAATCAATGAAAATCAATCAGATGACTGCAGTGTATTCAGAATGCTGCTGTTGGAGTCCTTACTAATACCAAGAGCATTTCACTCCAGTTATTAAATCAAAGAATTGATGTCAAAATACTACTGTTGGTCTATAAAGCTTTGAATGGTTTAGGGCCAAAATACATTTCTGATCTTGTGCGATACCATCTAGATCTCTCAGGTCATCTGGGACAGGTCTGTTTTCTATACAAATTGCCTTGCAAATGTGTTCAGATTTTGGAATTATAAAACATATTAACGACACAGATCATAACTTTATTTTATTCACATACCAGTTGATGAAACTGACTATATGTATTTCACATATAACATCTAGAAGTTTTATTTCTTTGGCAAAGAAAAGCAATCAATGAAGCAAAATGCATTGAAACTTGTGTGTATGTAAATGTTTCTCTGACCATGGCCCATCATCACCGTCATGGCCCATCATCATCATCTAGGTGGCTTTTGTTATGAGCCTTTCACATTGAAATGGTCCTGACTGCAGTTAACTGGAGGAGAGCTGGGAGGAGGTGGGAGGAGGGGTTTCTCCACTCCAAGACAAAAGGGAGGTGTTATACCACTTATACTCCTACATTAACACAGTGTCCTGCTCAGACAGTCGGCCCCAGAACATATAGATAAGCGACCATTATCACTTCAGTTCAACTTTCAGACTGGACTCTTCTTTAAAGTGACCTTATGAGAAAACACACTGGTGTAAGATATCTGAAGTTACAGGTAAGGACTATCGTTGGATGATAATAAACCTTATCCTCTGAAGTTGTCTGCTATTTTCATATAAGGTAATGAGTAAGAAAGGAGCCCATTTAAGTTTGAGTAATTGTTGCAATGTGATTATTGAGTAATTGTTACAATGTGATTGTACTATTGTAAAGTACAAAAGTATTGACATCAAAATATACTTACAAGTAAAAGTACCAACATTTCCCTACATTTTTAACCTTTTCAGAAATAGCCCATCTAGAAGCCCACAACATGTTATACATTGTGACGTGTTGTGAGCTTGTAGCTTGTAGTTTTGATCCTAAAACAACTAATATTATAGTTTTGACTCCACTACATTTCTATAGAAGAAACAGTAAATTATGAATTAACAACTTCAGTTGTATCCCAACTTCCAAGTAATGTAAAGTTACACTTGGTAGTGAAGCCGCATTGGGCACAACTACAAATTGCAGTTTTCAATACACGATAGTGCACTTGGTGAGACAAGCGAGAAATTTGGCACATATGACCTTCATATGGCCCTAATTGATAATCAACCTCTGGCCACACAAAAATCCTAAGATTTCAAGATGGCCACCACCAGTTTTCAAAATGACTTCAACTGGGCCAACATTTTTGATTATATCACTTTGCTGGGGCTGTAAATCTTTGATTTCCCTCTTATTTTAATATAAGAGAATATGTTCTGGAGGTATTTCTACCAAGTAAGATTAAAAAAATAACATTAGGTTCCAATATGGCGGCATATTTTCCAATATGGCTGCCGATAAATTGCAGAAATGTACATCCACATGGGGTCATCCCTATGTTCCCCGGGTTCTATGTTCCCCCACTAAGGTAACTGTATGGCATCTCCTGAATGCATAAAAGAAGCAAAGACCTGAATTTGATCCAATAGCTGATGCAATTTCATGAAGGGGGATCCATCTGAGGTCCTTCGACAGCTTTTTCAAGCCAAGTCTTTGTGTCTGGGTAGCTCAGTCGGTAGAGCTTTCACCTTGGGATCACATGGTCATGGGTTCGATCCAGGATCAGTGTATGGTAGGTACGGTGAGAGTGATGCTCCACCTCAGCAATACCAATACCATAAGACTCCTGCGTTCTCAGCTGATACTGACAATAAGTCTCTCAGACTTACTTAATATGAACAAGTGCAACTGCTATGACAACAATGTCAGTATCTGAGCTGCGAATCATGGTGTGTCAGATGCTATCCTCTGCAGCTCTGCCTCAGATACTGACATTGTTGACATAACAGTTTCACTTGTTCAAAGACTTGGCTTGAATTAGCTGTGGATTGCCTTTGGAAGGAGGGAAGGACCTCAGATGGATCCCTATTCATGAAATTGCATCAGCTATTGAATCAAAGTCATCAGGTCTTTGCTTCTTTTATGTATTCAGCGGATGCCAAACAGCTTCGTACTTCCATGGAAAGGGAAAAAGGTCAGCATGGCAGACATGAAACTTCTCCAAATTAGGTTCAACACCTGTTGCAGTAAATGATAAACATTTGCAAGTCATTGAGGAGTTCGTAGTACTCATGTACGATATAAGTAGTTCCTACAAGGATGTGAATGCAAGTGAAGTGCATTCCAAGCAGGACATAATGGGGCCAGTCACTCTTGTGAAGTCCTGTTTGCCAAATCATGCGAGGAGCTGACACGATGTGGATGTAGAAAGGCCCACTGATGTTAGGACAGCAGAGTCACTGCCCATATTTCGCCGCAGGCTGAAAACTCACCTCTTCAGGAAACACTACCCTTCCTCTCTGCCTGACCTACTTGTTGTTAACTAGTTGTACGAACGCTTGTTTTCTATTGCTGTATTGTTTATTGGATTGTTTATTGGATCTTGTTTAGTCGATACACTTATTTGTTTTAGCTCATGCTCATTTGATTTAGCTATTTTGTCTCATCTGTTTAAGGAAATAGGTAGCTGATATATTGCACTTTTACCTTAGCGCTAGGTATACTCTTGGTTGCTTGTTTTTGCAGAAAATGCACTAAAGACTTCTGGTGATTAGTAGTTTTCGTTCCCTACCTATGTTGAATACACTTATTGTAAGTCGCTTTGGATAAAAGCGTCTGCTAAATGACTGTAATGTAATGTAATGTAATGCATGTTCAGGCCACTGCAAATGCTTTAAGTTTGGACTCATCTGCACACCCCTCTGTGGTTGCAGTTGCTATTACACTGGCCTGTCACTTGCCCAGCCACCATTGTAAATGAGAATGTGTTTATAATGACTTAATAACAAAACAAAAAGTAAGCACTAAGCTTTACCAAGCTAATAAATCACTTTAAAATGTTCCATAAATGGAGTCTGTGTATGGTAATTAATACAAATATATGTACTACAAGCTCATGTGGATAAACCATAAGCAAATGCACATTATTGCAATTTATCGGCAGCCATATTGGAAAACATGCCGCCATATTGGAACCTAATGTTATGTTTTATCTTACTTGGTAGAAATACCTCCAGAACATATTCTCATATATTAAAATAAGCCCCAGCAAAGTGATATAGTCCAAAACATTGGCCCAGTTGCAGCCATTTTGAAAACTGGTGGTGGCCATCTTGAAATCTTAGGAATTATGCGTGGCCAGAGGTTGATTATCAATTAGGATCATATGAAGGTCATCTGTGCCAAATTTCTCGCTTGTATCACCAAGTGCACTATCGTATCAATTTCCCGCCCTACTATATGTGGGGGAACATGCACTGTTCCCGCCTGCTGTGTTGAGCGTTTATCGCCGTAGATCTGACAACAGGAGCAATAACTGGGTGGAAGGTAACGCCTTAGATTTATTTTATTATTAATATTATTGTTATTTTTATTGTTCGTTGTTGTTGTTATTATTATTATTATTGTTATAAATTTCTCTCCAAATCTGTACTATTTGCTTCAATAACACTGAGCAACGTGGAAATGAAATGTCAATGTACTATGTGTGCTTACGAATCTATGATTATTTCAGCTTGGCATCACAGATGGAACATGCAGGTTGGCATGCGCCGCAAATCCGCAAGCTCAAAGACGAGCAGGGGATCGTGGAGACTGTGTGTGGCCATGCCGACCGCAGGGATCGAGCACCCATCCAGCGGAGAAAATGGCGGCAGCTGGAGGAGAGGTTTGAGAGTTTCTTTATACTAAGAATAATTAAATAATAAAATGCTGTAGGTCCAGGGAGCAGTGGAGGCTTCAGCCTATTAGCTTAATTGGTCATTTGAGGAGCATCCACAGGGGAGAAGAAGAGGCACTGACATGGATCTGGAGTTGTTATTGAACTTATTGTGTACAACAAAAAACGTTTTCACCTACTAACATTAATATTACTATATTCATTAATTACTAATATTAATTACATAATAATTATCTCAAACAGGCTTGGGAGGCTCCGGAGCCAGTACCACAGAGGAGAAAGGACCCTGGACCAGTGTTGGAACTTTGTGTAGGCCTAATACCTAATCATTTTTATTTGATTTTATTTAATTTCAAATAGGATTTAAGTTTTCATGTTTGCATGTTTGGAATTGGAACAGCTGAAATCATATCAAGTATAATTTTGATGTATTTGTATACTTTAAGTATTTCCAATTCCAAATACTTTTATTTCTACTCCACTGCATCTCTAAGGCAGATATTGTACATTTACTTCACTACATTTATTTGAACACTTTAGTTACTTTGTAGATTTCTATTATTATTACAAAACATACATTAACCACACAAAAATTGAGGTATAGCATTTTTTATCGCACAGCCGCAGAAAGTTAAAAAAAAGTAACATTTAATTAAATGTAATTCAAATCTTACATATTTTAAAATGGGCAATTTACTTTTTTGGGCATGACCTAGTAGAACATGACCTGTACTTGCCCTGTACTGTAAGGGCCCCTGAAAGCTTAGTGTCAACCCCTGTAGAGTCTATACTCTATAATACTTTTGTTACTTTAACTACATTTTGATGTCAATACTTTTGTACTTTTACTCAAGTAAATTCAGAATTCCTTTCTTTTACTTGCCTTTTTGATGGGAAGCGGGTGGGGGGTGTGGCTGCTTTTTGTTATGCAAATTGCGCAATGATGCCTAATTTGTATTTGTTCCTATTTCCTATCTGCTATAGAGCTCCGAAAATATCCAGTTCACAAGGCGTCGCGTTGTGATGCCTTGTGTGTGGAAGTAGTATAATAATAATAATAATAATAATAATAATAATAATAATAATAATATATAATAATAATATATATAATAATAATATATATAATATAGTATTTTATTAAGTGGTAATCAAATCATGATTGACATAAGTTGCGTATTTAATAAGCCATTTTTTAAAAATAAATAGGAGGCGAATTATCCTTCCGATGTTCAAAAATACAAATAATCTCTTCTCTGGGAATGAGAGAGAGAGAGAGAGAGAGAGAGAGAGGAGGGCAGACGGTCCATCCGTCCGTCATCGGACTGTCCGCATCTCTCTCTCTCTCTCTCTCTCTCTCTCTCCGATGACGGACGGACGGACCGTCCGCCTCTCTCTCTCTCTCTCTCTCTCTCTCTCTCTCTCTCTCTCTCTCTCTCTCCGATGACGGACTCCAAAATCTGCGATATAAACAATTATAATAAAAAAGCTAGAGGCTCTGCTCACTGAGCAGATTAAATGTTCATTAGCAGTGAGGACAAAAAGAATAACAATGCGAGACTGAGACTTTAAAGGTTTCATGACGTTCAGTTTTGCCACACATTAAAAGTCTTTGTCATGGTCCTTCAAACGTGTATAGAAAGTTTTAACAAAAAATTCCGCTCCATTGATCCATGGCAGGTGTTTTTCTCTCACATTTCTAAAGCCTTTTCAACTGCAATGAAAAAAGAAATCTTTGCCTGCGGGTGTCGCTAGTGAGGGATTTTGCCTGTCAATCATCGCCTCTGCTCCGTCCCCCCCAAAGGAAAGGATAGGGGAGGGGAGGGGCGAGGAGGAGAGTGGGCGGCATTAATCGGCTGTGACCTCACTGCCGAAGGGCCAAGCTTAGATTACTTTTCAGCCTAATTATTCAGAAAACCCCAGACCACAAAAAATCCACTGAATGTTCAAAGTTCAGATTTTTTTGGGTGTAATTGAGGTCATAAAACCCCCCAAAAAACATAACAAATAAAAAAAGTTAAAATGAATGTCATAGAACCTTTAATTAATGGAGCCGCAATTGGTGCACATAAACTAATTCCATGTGAGTAGGTCAACTAATTCCATGTGAGTAGGTCTATTGTTATGAGAGATGCTATTATTAATATATTATATTAATGTGTAGCCTACTTCAAGATAGAACATCGCGTCATTATGGCATTCATTACATTAGCCTAATTTTATCATCTGAATTTATTCTGCTAGTTGAAATAATGATAATGAATGATAAGAAATGTGGCACCCGTGGCTGGGTGCACCTCTCCTTTCCAAAACACCGCCTATTAGAGATGCGCGGATCGTGGTTTTAGCCGCGGTTGCCGCAGTTAACCGCGGTTTGGGTGGATTCGGGTCAATCAAATATAATTATTAATTAATATCGGATAAACCGCGGGTGAAATATTGCGGTAAATAAATTAATGACATCTAATATATCTATATCTATCCATAAAATAGCTAAATCTCTGCGTGCTTGTGTCTGTGTGAGTGTGTAGAGCAGCCTCTGTGCGATGCGATCACAAAATGCATTGATTTAGCCTATGGAATGTCGGTGAGTCTTTTTTCTTTTTTTTAAACCGGTGCTGCTCTGCTGCGAGTATGTTCAGCGCAGCAGAGCAGTGCGCTCTGTATGTTGGATGCCGCATGTATGTTGGATGCCTGTATGTTGGATGCCGCACAGAGTCTGTATGTTCAGCGCAGTACCGGTTTAAAAAAAAGAAAAAAGACGCACCGACATTCCATAGGCTAAATCAATGCATTTTGTGATCGCATCGCACAACTAATACTAAAACTAACGGGGAATACCAGAAAATAATAATATTTTGACATACGGGAAAAACGGTTGGTGCAGATATTTAAATTGGATAATATAATTATTGCGGTTGGATAACGGGTGGATAATTAATTTGTACATGCGGATTCGGGTGACGTGAGAGGCCATCCGCACATCTCTACCGCCTATGTTCGGAAATGCGTTTGGTTATTAAACCTTGATGTTGGTTGGGGATTATGGATTTGTCTATAGTCCCATAGGGACTCAGGGACCAAATATGAATAAATGGTATTTTTGGAATGGCAGGGCCTTATAGAAAACTGGAAAACACCACCATTCCGAATACTAGAAGTCAATGATAGGAATGGCGGTGTGTTTGATTTCGGAATGGCGGTGTCTTATAACAAAATGGGAAACACCGCCATTCCGAATGATAGAAGTCAATGGTAGGAATGGCGGTGTTTCGGAATGGAGAGGTGCACCCGACCCCCACGGCATATTGTATACAATTGAGTCGCAGATTAAACCTTTTCATAGATTTCATAGACTATCAATGTTTATTTCAGACATTTAACCACTGAAACCCGCAATACTTATTAAACTTGACTGTTGGCTCTGTACTTGATCTGCTCTTTTTTCCGTCTACACCAAGACCTCTTTGCCAAAAATAAACGATCTACAAGCGCTGCGAGGTGTTGTGTGCTTGTAGATCGGATATTTTTGGCAAAGATTTTCGGCTAATGTTCCCCCCAGAAATTTAATAGGGATTATAGGGTTAAAGACAAGAAAAAAAACATATCAGACTGGGCTAGTGGATAAGATGTTTTCCACACGGGAGATCAGGGTTCGATTCCTAGGAGTTACATTATGCTTTCTAGCTTCAATGTCTGCAACAGACTTAAACAACATAATTGTGTTACTGTAATTCTTAAATATATTTTGTTCATTTGTTATCAATATTAGTTTTTCACTGACATGCATGGTTTTATGAATGCAGCGTAGAACTAAAGCTTATTGTGATTTTAATATTGAGAGTACACTGTTTTTCCCTTTGTAGCTCATTTGCATATCTGCGACGCAATGTGGTTCGCTCCAAGAAGCGACCTGCTGCTCTGTCAAAACTATCTCCGGCGATTGCCAAGAAATACATCAGGCTTCAGTTTTTTTCTCGTGCCTCGTCCTACGGACCGCACACCAAACTCGTCCGAGGAAATCAAACTCCTTGAGGCAGGCTTGGGGAAAAGAAGTGTGACAATGGCTGAGGATGCTGGCCATGATGAGGTAACCTTATATATGATGTGCAGTAATTCATTGGACAGAAGTTTTCAAACATTAATTTCCAATTTGTATTGGTTATTCAGTTTTTGAGTACAATGGTTACAATGACCCATTCTATAGATGGGTATGGATGGACCTGTTGCTCTTTCTTTTTTTAAACTCTATGCTCGGAGTCCACACCACAACTATAAATTCTACAACAGTGGTGAACGATATTGTTGGGATCGCTTGTGGAGTGATTTCATGACGATAGAAACACTGACTCAAAATCATCAACATTTACAGGGCATCACATGATTCAATACGTCACTCAGGGCCAACATGTTTACAGAGTTTTATTGTTTTCAGTGTTGATGCTCACATCATCATTGAGTTATCTTTATAGTTATTATCTGTGTGGATGACCCTAACACTGTTTGTCAGGTGAAACCTTTATTAGATTGTCAGTCTACTTGAAGCACAATACTCCAAGTTGAAGAAGCTGGAAGGAGCCTGGCTTTATCCCAAAGCGATAGGTAATCCTACTGGAGCTTTTACTGCATCGAATAAATTCATTCATTCTTAAAACAACCAATAGGAGGGTAAACATGCACATAGTAATTCAGTTTGTCCTTACATCGTTAGTGTTTCTTCTATAATTCAATGTTTCTTTAAGTGGCAAATCTCAAAATACTATGATACTTTGTTTTAGTTTTTATTTTCTCACCCCTTCCTCCCCCCCCCCCCTTTGAGAAATGATGGAGCTTGTCACCCATTGTTTTACACCTATAAACCTGTGACAAAAGTCTGATTCTGTATTTGCGTTCTGTATTTAGGTGGTCACGGGCAGAGAAAACTAAATCATTGGAGACGATGGGGTCATTGGAGACGATGGGGGCTACACAGGACGTTTCTTGAAGAGTGTCACAAGTAACGGCAGACAGATCCTGTACATCGTCCCAATACAAGAGGAGCTGGATGCAAGGCCACTTCCCCATGATGCTCCGGAGTTTTCCAAAATGCCAAAGGCCTGCTGCAAAAGGTGTTGTTATGCCATTGCAGTTCCTGCCGCTCCACATCAAATCATGTGATGTTGATGAGGTGAGTAACACTCAAATTATTCACTGTAACAGAATACAGGTTAGTTGATTACATTATACTAGTCCATACCCGGTGAAGTGCGCAGGCGAAATTAGTGCAAACGTGGGGTTATGCCGCGTCCCGCCGTGTCCCGTTGCGACATAAAAACGTGTGCCATGTATATTTAAGCAAATGTAAGGGCTGTAATTTGAAATGTTAACCTATGACTAATGATTTTGTCTTGCAGACAAGGAGGGCAGAAGTTAAGATGGCTGCAACACTAGTTCTCCATAATGTGCCTTTAGCTGTAACTGACCATCTGGGGCCTCTCCTGAAGGAAAGTTTTAAAGACTCTAAGACAGCCCAATAATACAGGTGTGTTTTGATAGTATATTGTTTGACTGACTACACTGTCTCTCTGCATTCTATGTATGCAATTACCTTGCTTATTAAAAGTCGCTCTGGATAAGAGTGTCTGCTAAATGCCTAAATTGTAAACTGTAGGTGTGCCAGGACTAAAACGACAAGCATCATCAATGAGGCATTGGCACCACATTTCCTGAAGGAGTTGGTGGTGAAAATGAAGGAAGGACCATACACCCTCATAACAGATGGTTCCAATGACACAGGTATTTCCCAAGCTGAAATATTGAATGTTTTTCTCCTACACGATAATCTCTGGTATGCTTGTGAGAGTGTTAAGTGGTCTTACATGCTGTCATTGCAGGACGAGAGAAGATGAACTCCTTGACTGTCCGGATCTTTGATGGAGATAAAGTAGCGCACCGTTTCCTTGGAATGTGTACTACAAGCGGGCCACGGTGTGGGACAGCTGAAGTGATCTTTGCCAAGATGAATGCCACCTTGCAAGAACAAGCGATTCCATGGCAGAACTGTGTTGCTCTCTCCATAGACAATGCTGCTGTCAACACGGGAGCGCACAACTCCATTGCCTCCAGAATCCTAAAGGAAAACCCCAGTATCTACATACATGGTTGCCCATGTCATGTGGTGCACAACACGGCTAAAAAGGCTGGGCTGGGTTTTTTGGAGGTGAGTGGCTTAATAATACTCTCTATCTCCAGGTTGTTTCTGTATGTTTGTCACACTGCTTACACAGATGCTCATCTATGGTACATTGACTGTTCTTTTTGTTATTACTTATGTTTTACCTTCAATTATACCAGTCTCCCAGCCTCTCCCCTTTTGTTAAAACATGAGCCAGTTGTAACTCTAGTGGACTTATTGCATCATGCATGCTTTAACATAATGTTTATGGTCTGGTTCATTGCAGGTATCAAAATTCGATGTGGAGGACCTTGTAGTTGACATGGCCTTCTGGTTCAAGGGTAGCACCAACCGCAAAGGATACTTGACAGGTAAGATCATTTAAGAATACCTATTTTATTATTGAAACACGTTGCATTTTAATGCATACAAAATATAATCATTAATTAATTTAATTAATAAAATAATTTCCCACAGAATTTTGTGAGCTCCACGAAGCAGAGTATATGGAAATCCTCCAGCATGTCTCCATTCGATGGTTAAGCCTTGAAAGCTGTGTAACCCGCATTCTGAGGCTATATGACCCTCTGGCCAGCTACTTAAAATCTGCAAGTATGCCCTCGCATATATCCATCTCATCATGCAGCTACCAACAAATGTCACAGCATTGTTAACTGTATACTTGTGATACGGACAGTCTTGTTTGCTTTCACTGATAGATGAGAAACAACTGCGGTTCAGGAGACTCAAGGAGGTATTCTCTGACCCCATGACAGAGGTGCATCTCCTGTTTTTCCAGGCCACCATGCCAGTGTTCACCACTTTCAACCTCCTCCTCCAGAGAGAGCAGTCATGTGTGTTCTTATTATATGATGAGGTATAAAGGGAGCGGTGGGATATGTTTCTGCTGTTGAGGATTATTATTTTCATATTGCAGTAGATATGATTTTCTGAATTTCTGTCTTGTAGATGATCAACTTCATCCGCAAGCTGTGTGCAAGGTTCATGGTGCCTGCAGCACTCCAACGCCACCAAGAGCCTCTTAACATCGCCTTTAAAGACAAGGCAAACCATTTACCAGGTCAGTGTTTGATCATTTGTCTAATAGAGAATAAAGGGATGTAGTGAAGTGGTACCTGTAATTCATCAATACTATGTCATATAAGTGTGATTAGACTACAGAGTAACCTCATGACCTGTTGATGAGCATATGATTCAGGCTATATTTCTGTTGACTTGACTTGTATCTCTAAAGGTAAATTGTCAGAAGACAAAAAGTGGCCGCACACACCGTTATAACCAAAGTGCAAATTTATTATAGGACGCAGAGTACAAAGTTACCAACAAATACCCTGAAGAAGCACAAATGACTTCTTCAGGGTATATTGTATCTCTAACAGGAAGAAAGTTGAATGTTGGGTTCACCACCAGGGGAAAGCTCAACAAGGTCTTCGATGAGGGAGACATCACACCACATCAAATGGAGAAATGCCATGAAGCTGCCGTGGCGTTTCTCATTGGAGCTGTGGAGTATGCCATAAAAAAATTACCCCTGCAAGAGCCACTTCTGAAGCACGCCAAGTTTTGTAGTAAGTCAAAATAAAACATTTGGGAGATGAAAAATGAATTGTTTAACTCTGTCAAACCACATCGGGTTGAATATTTCAACATGTATGCCGTCCTATACTGTTTACGCTTGACACTACAAGCTCCACATTGTAAAAGCGATTTCATTTTTTAAGTTATTCTCACGAGTCATTCACACACACACACACACACACACACACACACACGGCTGCGCGCACGTGCATGTGTGGCGCTCATGTATGTGATGACACTAAAGTCTCACTCCTAGATTTTCCTGAAAGTTGGCATCCCTGCCGACAGAGAATCATCTGTCATCGCATTGTACAAGCAAAAGAGACCTAAATGGGCTGCAGAACTTTCCTGTGTGCTGGAAAGTAGCAATTTTTATTTTCAAATATAATATATGGGTTCATACGGTTACTGCTTCTGCAGACATTGTGTTGGTAATATGACAATGTAGTCCTCATATGCCATTTGCTCAGTTTGGAAAAACCACATGATTATTATTTTTTCTACTACACAGACATGCAGACGGCACGTGGTGTAATCGTTTGGGGAAAAGCATTCATTCAACAACATGCATTCATTAAAAATATCTATTTCAGTACACAGTTGCTAAATTCTCAGTTTGGTTATTTATGCCACTGATCATTTGCTAGTTATATTAGATTACATTGAGAACTGTATCACGCTAAAAATTTCAGTTGCAATTTGTTCTTTTCAATGCACATCACATGTATTTCAACAGATGGCAGCATAAATAGTCAGTGCTTCCTTCAGGTGCAAATAAAACACAGCTTCAAATAAATATTGGTGCTTTGTTGTCCAAATCAAATTCTATGCCACTAAAACCTTGATAAGAAAGTAACACAGTAACATGCACTAAACCCCAATGACAAGCCTTTGACAACTTTTAATTGTTGATTTAATTATTTATTGCCTTGGATGTGATTTGCTGATAAATTTCCTTTCTGCGATTAGTAAAGCATTTCTATTCTATTCTAAGTATGTTTATATCGTGTTATAGGGATGCATATCAAGTGTTACCGAAAGGTCATTTTACTTTAATGTGATATAGTTTGATAATATAATCATAATTACATGATGGTATATTGACTCATTTAAGGGCATCACTTTGATTACGGCACCAAAACAATAAAGTTCCTGCAATAAAATAAAAAGTGGGTAAAATGCATTTTTCCCCATGCAGGTTAATATAACAAAGTAAGTCCAAATAAAAACATTTGGGAGATGAAAAATGAATTGTTTAACTCTGTCAAACCACATCTGGTTGAATATTTCAACATGTATGCCGTCCTATACTGCTAGACACTACAAGCTCCACATTGTAAAAGCAATTTAATTTTTTAAGTTATTCTCACGAGTCATTCACACACACACACACACACACACACACACACACACACACACACACACACACACACACACACACACACACACCGTATTGTTGTCTTATTTGCATTTTAAATGTATCTGGCCGACCCACAGCACACATAATTCCACACACACTTTAGGTGTGTGTAGAATTGTGTGTAGAAATCACACATCACTGTGAACTGTGTGAATCATGTGTGTAGAAAACTCACACTTGGTGCTCTCAAGCAGCATGTCCTAAGAGCCCATATGCATGCAGGCCAGAGTGTGGAGTCAGGCACACGTTGCTCAGCAGGAGTTCCTTGACCCACTCAACAATGGCAAGGACGAGGATGGCCAGCTGAAACCAGTTACAACTGAGTGTCACTGTAAAGCAGACTGTTCTTCACATAGATGTTCCTGCAGATCAGGGGAGCTACCCTGTACGGAGCTATGTCTGCGTAGGGCTGACTTCCAACATGATGAGGCTGTCAAGATACATTTGCTAATGACAGCAATGATGATAAAAGGATGATGTATAGACTGGTCTACAGTTTGTGTTCTTGCTATTGCTACAGGTACAGCTTGTTTTTTCCAATTGCGGAAAAAAAAATCTCTGAAAGTGGTCAGGTCTGTCAGTGGGTTTTATAAATATTGAACAAACAAAAAAGTTTGAAATAGCCTGTGACTACATAATAACATTATATCCATTGGAACAGGTTATTTTTTACATTTTCTGAGAAGTAACTGCTTTGTACATACAAAGTTTCCACCCAACAGCAACGATAAACAGTTTTTACTTGGTAATTTTCAAACGTAACCAATTCAGTTTAATGTTGGGTAGGCATAGCCAGTTTTCTACAATAGAATGGAATATATTTCATATTTTCTATTATATGGAGATGTGTACTGTACACTGGTCTACAGCTTGTGTAAATAAATGACACAATCGTGTGTCAATGAGAGAAATCATCTCTCGGTCTCTTCAGATATTCATAATACATTTCTAGATTGTGACCTAAATATGTGCTATTGATCAGCTGTACTGATTTCTAATTAGAAACCTGCATTTTAATTAGCACCATTGGATTTCCAGAACATTTTTGATTAACCACTGGAATCATGATACTATGTAATCTAGAAGTCAAAATAGTGGAAAAACAAATATTTGTAATAATTTGTAAATATTTTAAATTAGTACCATTGGATTTCCTGGCCCTAAAAAAATTTGATTTAGCCACTAGAATTATGATCCTACGTAATCTAAAAGTCAAGATATTGAAAAATCGAATATTCAAAGGTTGCCATTTTTCAAAATCTATGATGGCCACCATTTTGGCTTTTGCGCCAATTGAATCATGGATGTTCTGATTTGTCATACTCTGAAGTTTCCAAATATGCATAGTTTTCCTAATCCCCGAACATTTGAACAAACATATTGAACTGGACTATATGACCTGGAGGGAATAATTCAAGATAATCATTTTTTTATTTTTTATTCCATAATGTTGAATCGAAAATAACATCCATACACAACATAAAATAAAAATCCAATCATAAGAAACTATTCATGTTTGTTTATTCAGTCATGTTGATATTGTCAGATTTTGTGATTCCTCTGCTTTAGTATCCTTGTCATTGTCATCCTGGATTAGACTGAATGATAATAGATGTGCCTGTGTGTGACTAATTTAAACTAAAGGCTCCCCCCGTATGATTCCTCATGTGTCTTTTTAGATTACCCATTTCAGCAAAGCCTCTACCACAAACTGCACACTGTGTGAGACGTTGTGTTTTTAGATCACTTTTGCAAACAAAGCCTCTCCCACAAACTGTTTAAGTAAAGGGCTTTTCCCCTATATGAGTCCTCATGTGTGATTTTAGTCTAACCATTTGACTAACGCCTTTACCACAAACTGCACAAGAAAAAGGATTTTCACCTGTATGAGTCCTCATGTGTATTTTTAGAGTACCCTTGTGAGAAAGCCTTTACTGCAAACAGAACAAGAAAGGGGCTTTTCACCTGCATGCATGTGTAATCATATGTCTTTTTAGAGAATGTTTCCGATTAAAGCTTTTACCACAAGCTGCACAAGAAAAGGGCTTTTCGCCTGTATGAGTCCGCATGTGTGTTTTTAGATCACCCTTCTGAGCACAGCCTTTATCACAAACTGTACAAGAAAAGGGCTTTTCACCTGTATGAGTCTTCATGTGTGTTTTTAGAGTACTTTTCAAAGCAAAGCTTTTACCACAAACTGCACAAGAAAATGGCTTTTCGCCTGTATGAGTCCTCATGTGTGTTTTAAGATGACCCTTGTGAAAACAGCCATGACCACAAACTGTACAAGAAAAGGGCTTTTCGCCTGTATGAGCCCTCATGTGTGTTTTTAGATCATCCTTGTAAGCACAGCTTTTACCACAAACTGCACAAGAAAAGGGCCTTTCCCCTGTATGAGTCATCATGTGTGTTTTTAGATTTCCCTTTCGATTAAACATTTTGCCACACTCTGTACAACTAAAACTTTTCTTCCCTGTGTGACTCCTCATGGAGTGAGTTTGTTTAGATGATTTCAGGTCCTGTCCTCCCACATTTTCTTTCTTGTGTGATTTCAGTGTTTTTAAAGCTGACTGATCTCCCCTAGTCTCCTCCCACTCATCACTGTCTTCGGTGTCCGATTCAGAACAGTGAGAAGAGAGGAGCTGGTCATCACTGGTTGGATGTGATGTTCCACAGTCCTCTACATCAGGTTGTGTTTTCGTGTGTTCAGTTGAGGTGCTGGCTACAGGCGCTGTCTCCCTGTTTTCATCATCATCTTCACTTTTCACTGCTAGAAATGTCAACGTTGACCCACCAGCCTCTTCTGGTCTTTGAAGTAGCTCCTCCTGTTCCTCTTTAATCTGTGGAGGTTGTGGTTCCTCCTGGACGACACTGGGGCTCCTCTCATGTTTTGGAGATTTTGATTCCTCCTGGACCAGACTGGAGCTCCACTCCTCTTCAGGGGAAACCTCCACTTTACACAAAGGGACGTGGAGGAAGACTAGGAAAAAGATACAATGAGACTCTATAAAAGGTTTGAACTTTACATGATTTCATGCAGTGTTCCCTCTGCTTTATGAAAAGCTGGTGCACACACATCCACTTCAATGCCCAAGTACAGTACAAACAAAAGTTCAACAAAAGAAAATAAAGTCTGCACACAGACTGGTTTAAAAAAGAGAAAGCTCAGTTTAAATTGCTTTATTGTCCTTTGTTTCCTGTTCTATATCTTTGGTATTTGGAAGAACTTCAGCTGTAAATACATTCTCCATTTCCAAACCATGAGTCAATCCTTATTTATCAAAGACACTTGTTATTGGCAGTAACCATTCTAGGCTGCCTGAAGAAGACCACACGGTTGGAATGTTCTTTTGTCTGCTGCAGTGAATGAAGTTGGAGCATCATAAGTGAGTTGCGAGCCCCCTTCTTTTCTTCATGATCCTGCTTTTTTCACCGTGGCTCAGCATTAAAGACGGAGGATGTGCGTTATTATTGTCTTTGACTACTTTGATATACAACCACAAACTGTAAAAAAAACAATATGGGCGAAGGGAGTGTGGCGTCACCCATTGGTTTCTACAGACCCGTTTTGAAGCCTGTAGTTAAGTAAATTCATATCCACCATCTTAGAAACCGCTGGAGTGGGGGGCACGGTGGCGCAGTCGGTAGCACTGTCGCCTCACAGCCAGATGGTCCTGGGTTCGATTCCCGCAGGGGATGCTGTGGGCGCTGGGGGCGTGTTCTCTCTTACGTGTCATCAGTGCCCATCAGGGTGGGGTTGGTGAAAGGGCCTCTCTGTGTGGAGTTTGCATGTTCTCCCCGTGTTCCCTAGGGTAGGTACCCTCACAAAAACATGCAGTATTCCTGGTCACTATACTGCCTCCCCCTGGCCAGCCGGGGTGCCTGATGGAGGGGAAAGGAACTGGTTGGAATAACGTGTTCCTTCCACGCGCTACGTCCAACCAGGGAAACTCTCCCTTGTCAGGTGACAAGAAGGTCAGTTGGCTCTCATGCATTGAAGGAGGCATGAGCTAGGCCCTGGCCTCCTTAGGTTGGCAGAGGGAAGGTAGTGCCCAGGATTACATAGACAATTGGCACTGGGTGTAAAAAAATGGGGTTACAAAATCGTGGGATAAAAAAGAAACCACTGGAGTGGAATTAGCACCACCTGCCAATAAGAGAACTGCAGTGTTTTCACATTACTTCCGCATTGGCTTCATTCAGAACAACACAACCATGTGTCTGTATACAACACTGACGGTGAAACGTTGTCCAATGTCTACTTGATATCGTGTACCTCCGCTGCAGCACCTCGGTGCACAACACCAACACACAAGTATAAAATCAGATATTAGACCTCGCATAGCTGTGGCAGGAAGAATTATCAACATATTCCTCTTCCCCCACATCTTCCAAAACTTGGATTTGACGTTGCGCTGACTGTGCTCTGTTCTAGTGTGGCCGTTATTTGATACAATGGAAGATGCGAGACAAGCTGAATGAGAGGCGGTCCTTATTATTATTTTCAAAGTATTGACTTGTAAATGTTAGATCAGTGAGCCTTCTGCAGCAGGTTAGTTATTACTGAAGTAGAATTAACTGCAAAGCTTCAGTGAACCCATTCATAATTTTACAACCGAACCACCGTCCGATTCATGGTACATTTAGATCAATGCAGGGGATGTTGTGACATTGTTAATGCTTAACTCGATAACCGATTAATATCGGTTCATCTTTACACCCTCAGTACCAGCCCACTCTCACCAATAAAATAAATAAAGACAGAGTGCTTGAAACTTACTGATATCTTCAGGTTCCTGTTTAAGGTGATCTTCAGGTTCCTGTTTAATAGAAACAGTCCTGGCTGGAGAACTGATCTTCACCTCCAGACTGGACTCCACACACTGATCTGGAATGAAAGAAAACAATACATACTAAGGACTGTAATAATAAGACTTGATGTGACATAAATAAGGACTTTAATAAATAGGATGGATTCTCAATCGTTGCGACAGATTTCCATCATTTGGATTCCATATAAAAAGTGTGTGTGTGGGGGTGGGGGAGTAAAACTCAGTCATCAAAACGGTGACTACTGGCTGGTGCTTGTCTATTGATCTACAAGCAATGATCCGTAAACAGATCTACAACCTAACAACACCTCACCATGCAAATGCTGTGTCATACCAGCAGTGTGTAGTTTGATGTTGTGTGTGTAACAGACATACCTGCAGTGTGTAGTTTGGTGTTGTGTGTGTAACAGACATGTACCTGCAGTGTGTAGTTTGGTGTTGTATGTGTAACAGACATACCTGCAGTGTGTAGATCGATGTCCATATCAAAATCAATGTGCAGCAGTTTGTTTTGTTTCTCCAGCAGAGTTTCTAGTGTCTCTATCTCTCTCTGGAAGAGGTTGCTCATGAACTCTGCAGCTAAACTGAGGCGCTCCAACACAAACACTCTGACAAGCTTCACACAACAAACATCAGCACCACGCTGCTGTTTGTCCAAAACACACAATATATCCTCTCCCACCGACGTCATGTGTTCATTTATCTTCAGCCGTACAGACTCCATTGTTTTTACCTCCTTTATGAGACGTTTTTCACCTCCTTTATGAGACGGGTTTCACCTCCTTTATGAGACGTTTTTCACTGCGATCACAACACGCAGTAACTTCCGGGTCAACGTGTTTCACACATGCGCATTGAAGGATCCTGGCACTGTTGCCTTCTTAGTGCCTTTCGCTCCCTGGTGGAAGAGGTGTGTAAGTGAAGATAGAGCCTCCTTTAGCTGTGGAAAGACAGTCTGCCCTCCCTCACTGTGAGTTGTGTGTTTGATCTGAACTGACGGTCAAGCTTTTATTGTCTCACATGGGGCTGCTAAGGGGGCGGAGCTTGACACACACACACACACACACACGCACACACACTAAACTATACCATATTGTTGTCTTATTTGCATTTTAAATGTGTCTTGCCGGCCCACTTGGCACAGCACAGATAATCTACACACACTTCATGTGTGTCATTGTCTCCAAGTATCCCCCAAGCCAATTTACACATTCGAGTATCTAGACTTGGTTTCTCGTTGATCAATATGGCAGATTAAGAACTAGAGACACCATATCGATATACTGATATCTGTTTAGTGCATCATTTGTTTGGTTGTTGAAGAAACTCAACATTTAAAAGAACTGAAACAATGTCATTCATTAGTAAACACTCCCCCACTCTGTGTGCAGTGCAAAGGGCCTTGATCAGCAAAATCCTGAAAAAGTCAGGAGAGGTATCCCCCAATTTACACATTCTAGTATCTAGACGTGGTTGTCGTTGATCTACATCTGTGATTCTCAAACTCTAATTTCAAGGACCCCACATTAGATTTGCATTAGACCACATAACTCCATTTGACAAGATGTTTATCTCTGGAACCCAAATATAAGGACATTTTTGTTATTAGGAATGATTCAGTCCAATATTGTCGGTCCATAATACCTTCACTGTACTGTAGGTATGAGATCACAGTGAAATTATGATCACATTGAAAATAGTTATCTTGTTACATTTATTTTAATATATTGGAATGATGAAGATGAACTATCAATCATTTGGCTGGGGACCCCCTGGAACCGTGCCAAGGACCCCTAGGTCCCCAAACCCTACTTTGAGATCCACTGATCTGGCAGATAAAGAACTAGAGACACCATGTATTCTCTATAGTTAGTGACTCTATTTATAGTGGCTCATAGGAATTAGACTACGTGACAACCAGGAATAGTTTGGTGACCACCGGAGAGACGGGTGACAGCCGGAATGTAGACGGCATACCGGGAGCAGTATGGGTTAGCGCCCCAGCCTGTGTCTTCCGTGAGGAAGAAGCCCAAGAAACCCACGGTGAGGCCTTTAGGAGGGCCATTCAAGCAAACCGCAAGTGGAGCTAATACCATTAGACAGCCCAATCTAGTGGTATCGGCCCAAGGAACCATCATGCCAGAAGGAAATGTTTGGATCAGGATTGGGTCCTGGACCTGGTGAGACGAAGGAGGAGCCCGGCCAGGAGGCCACCCACAGAGCCTAGTCCCTCCACGTGCCAGAGCCTCCCCCGAGTTCCGGCAGAGTAGTTCTGGAGAAGCGGACTGATTGGCCCTGTCTTTCCCTATAGGACTGACCGTGGGTAGCTACCTGGGACGTAAGTTGGGGCTTGATCAACCCCGGCTGGGTCACCTGGGCGAGGGTGTATGTTGCGAGACCCGAAACACCCTATGACCCCAGGCATAGGGTGGATCGGGATGGCTCCAACACTGATGATACATCCCAGGTGCATCCATGTGATGTATTCTTTATAGTTTATATGATTGATATACTGATGTCTGTTTAGTGCATCTCATGTGTTTGGTAGTTGAATAAACTCAACATTTAAAAGTACTGAAATATCATTCATTAGTAAACACTCCCCCATTCTGTGTGCAGTTTAAAGGGCCTTGATCAGCCAAATCCTAAAAAAGACAGGAGAGGAGATTTTAAAAACGTATTTTAAGCATTATCATCTCAACACCATAAAGAGTCTCCAAATCCCTGTCTGCAGATTTTCACTCTAATTAAAAAAAATAGGGATCCTTTAGTTTAGGGTGTTTCAGGGGGACCCTAGCTAACCACATGAACCCTAGCAACCCTATTCTGGGCATATCATAATAGGCAAAAAATCACAGAAAATAGGCAATCTACAAGCTCACAGTTTATTGCAATTCAACACTTTGTGAGCCTTTTCAGCTAATTTGGTCAAAGATTTGGTTAGGGGGGAAGGGGGGGGGCAGTCAACAAAGTGGTTAATATATCATCAAAATTATGACTTTTTTTACTTTTAGAAAATAACTATTTGAAAATAGCATAGCATTTACGGAAAAAAAATCTGAACATGTGTTTATTATTTGGGAATAATCTTGAAGAATGTCAACAACACAGATCACAGATCATCACTTTATTTTATTCACCAACAAAGTAGAATAACCTTTTTTATCATCTGAACTGACGGTCAAGCTTTTATTGTCTCACATGAGGCTGCTAAGGGAGCGGAGCTTGACACACACACACGCACGCACGCGCGCGCGCGCGCGCGCGCACACACACACACACACACACACACACACACACACACACACACACACACACACACACACACACACACACACACACACACACACACACACACACACACACACACTATACCTTATTGTTGTCTTATTTGCATTTTAAATGTGCCTGGCCGGCCCACTTGGCACAGCACAGACCGCAGGTGTCTCATTGTCTCCAAGTATCGCCCAATTTACACATTCTAGTATCTAGTCTTGGTTGTCGTTGATCTACATCTGTGATTCTCAAACTCTCTAATTTCAAGGACCGCACATTAGATTTGCATTAGACCACATAACTCCATTTGACAAGATGTTTATCTCTGGAACCCAAATCTCAGGATATGTTTGTTATTAGGAATGATTCAGTCCAAAATTGTCGGTCCATAATACCTTTAATAATAATAATAATAAACTTTATTTGTATAGCACCTTTCATGACATGAAATGCAGCTCAAAGTGCTTTACAGAGCAAGAATACAATTACAGTTACAACCAATTTAACAAAAAAGCAAGAAAAAAAGAAAAGCAAAAGCATAAAACAACATTAAAATAAGCAATACAGTGAGGACTTAAAAAATCAACCAAGGAATCAGCTAAAAGCAAGAGTGAAGAAATAGGTCTTGAGCTTTGCTTTAAAGCTATCGACAGAGGCTGCCTGTCTTAGGTGTAATGGGAGTTTATTCCACGCTGTCGGTCCGTAGAAGCAGAATGCTGCTTCACCGTATTTTTTACAAGTCATTGTAGGCACCTCGAGCAGGTCAGCACTTGAAGACCTGAGGGGCCGGTTTGGAACAAATCTCTCTAAGCAGTCATAGAGGTAGGAAGGTGCCAGACCATTTAGAGCTTTATAAACTATTGAAATCATTTTCAAATCAATCCTAAAAACAACCGGGAGCCAGTGTAGTGAAGCTAGAACTGGAGTGATATGTTCTCTCATCCTAGTTTTAGTTAAAATTCTGGCTGTACTGTCTATGTACTGTAGATATGGATATCACAGTGACATTCTTTATAAGCCAGGTAATACTCCTGTATAAAACTGAACCAAACTAAATTGTTTCACATTATGAACCAGAATGTTTTTGTTTTGTTTTTCATCAAAATAGTTCTCTTGTTGTATTTACTTGAATATATTGGAATGATGAATATTAGCTATCAATCACTCTGCTGGGCACCACCTGGAACCCTGTCAAGGACCCCTGGAGGTCCCCAAAATCCTACATTGAGATCCAATGATCTACAATATGGCAAATTAAGAACTAACTAGAGACACCATGATTGATATACTGATATCTGTTTGGTGCATCCCATGTGTTTGGTAGTAGAAACTCAACATTTAAAAGTACTGAAACAATGTCATTCATTAGTAAACACTCCCCCACGCTGTGTGCAGTGCAAAGTGCCTTGATCAGCCAAATCCTGAAAATAGACTGGAGAGGATATTATATTATATTAATGCTTAAAAAATTGTCTCAATACCCTAAAGAGTCTCCAAATCCCTGTCTGCAGATTTTCAGCCTTTGGTTTAGGGTGTTTCAGGGGGACCCCAGCAAAATGAGCTAACCACATGAACCCTAGCAACCCTATTCTGGGCATGTCATATTAGTCAAACATGCACAGAAAATAGGCAATCTACAAGCTCACAATGCATTGCAATTCAACACTTGAGTGGCAGTAGTTGTGCCGGGAGAGGGATAGTCTGGTTACCTAACGTGCAATCACGTTTCAGCATTTCCTAATTCCCCCATTAGATGGGAAAGCTACTCTCTCATTTGACTGCTGTTTTCAAATCACGCCTCCTCATTTCCATTTAACCCTCCTGCAGTGTTCCGATCAAATCTGTCCAATTTCCAACTTTTCTGAATCATAACTTTTGTGTTTTTCATGTGGGTGACTTGAAACCTTATGATTTCTTCCCCACTAGAAAGGTGAACATATAAAAATAGTGATGACCATTGTCATCATACAGTAATAGCTGTGATTGTTCCTGTATCGTTCACAGTAGTTATGGGGTACAACCAGGCCTGGAATTTCGTCATTTTAGGGGTTGTAATTTTTTGGAGGGCACAAAGGCCAAATGCCAGGGCAGGAAGGCCATCCAAAAAAAATGTTTTAAGTCCAAAAATGATTTTTAAGTCCACGGAAATGATGAATTTAACTTGAAGGTTAAGGATGATTTTATTTTAAAATAGTATAAGAATAGTATAACTATCTGTGAAATACAACCCATTTATTTCACAAAAAGAATGTGTTGGCGAATGACCAATATTTAGTTATGTAGGTCTCAATATGTCACATGCAGCCCTGGACTTCACTGACTGAAGTAGGGGTCACATAGTTTTAGCAGACTACGGGGAGAAAAACCCTGCCGTTTAGTTTGTTTATGTGCTGCTTGCTCCTCCTCTCTCACTGCGCCAGCGCGCTCTGCCTTTTTTTTTACGTTTTTTTTTTACACAGACGTAAAGGGTGTTCAATAGCGTTGATTTACTGAAAATGGAGTTAGCTGGTTCGTCCTGGACACCGACGATATGCTATTCTATTTAGGCACAGGGCAGATGCTTTAATGCCTTAATGATTTAAGCAAAAATACGTAATCACATGGACCCTAGATTCTTCCATTCGCAGAAAATAGCCAATCTAGCGTCGATAAAACGGGCCCCTGCCGTTCAGTTTTTCTCACTTGTACTGGTTTCTCACTTGTATTGTAACATTACTGTGATAGAACAGACCACTAGGACATTGGTTCTCAAACATTTTCAGCTGAAACCCAAAAGATACAGATGGTGTCTCAGACGTACACACACATCCATTATGAACCAACCATTTTAAAACACTATTTAATAGTGAACATTGAACATATCTACAAGCTCACAACACATCGTTGTGAGTTTTTATTGAATTTATTTATTTACTATTATTTCTATAATTGCTAAACATTTCTACAGAACCTGTGGATATCCTGTCATTCTGGGCATAAACAAGAAGTTGAATATTTGAGTGATATAGCACACACAGAGGAAAAAAATAAATAATAATAATTCCCAAGGGGTAAAAGCAGATCTGAGTTTATAAAAACACCTATAAAGACAACAATTCTGTATAATATAAGCAGGTAATAAAACTAAGTGATGATGTACACTATCTCCCTGGCATCTACCATATTATGTACTATGATATTGTAACAATCTAAATAACACACACGTCAACACACAGTGAACAGCTACACAAACCTAGCAGCTTGTCAGCACTTTACTGCACCATTATTTACTGCAAATCAATGAACATAATAATTATAGCATGAATATGAATGAATATGACTTGTTAAATCCTGACGAATGTGGACAGACACAGTGATGCTCATATTGTACTAGTGAATGAGCTGGAGGGAATAATGCTATAACGACAAATACGAAAAATAAAACAAATTAAAACAAATGAAATACCATCATGGCGAATAGAACATCAGATTATGTGATTCCTCTGCTTTAGTATCCTTCTCATTGTCCTCCAGGATTAGACTGAATGGTCATTATGTCTTAAACTAAAGGCATTCCCCCTGTATGAGTTCTCATGTGTCTTTTTGCTGTAGCCTTTTCAACAAAGCCTTTACCACAAACTGTACAAGAAAATGGCTTTTCACCTGTATGAGTCCTCATGTGTGTTTTTAGACTACCCGTCTGAGTAAAGCCTTTACCACAAACTTTACAAGAAAAGGGCTTTTCACCTGTATGAGTCCTCATGTGTGTTTTTAGATGACCCGTCTGAGTAAAGCCTTTACCACAAACTTTACAAGAAAAGGGCTTTTCACCTTTATGTGTCATCATGTGTTGTTTTAGATTACCCTTTTGAAGACAGCTTTTACCACAAACTTTACAAGAAAAGGGCTTTTCGCCTGTATGAGTCATCATGTGTGTTTTTAGATTACCCTTGTGAAGACAGCCTTTACCACAAACTGTACAAGAAAGGGGCTTTTCGCCTGTATGAGACCTCATGTGTGTTTTTAGAGTACTTTTCAAAGCAAAGCCTTTACCACATACTGTACAAGAAAAGGGCTTTTCACCTGTATGAGTCATCATGTGTTGTTTTAGATTACCCGTGTGAGCACAGCTTTTACCACAAACTGTACAGGCAAAGGGCTTTTCCCCTTTGTGAATCAGATGTACCTTTTGATTAAACATTTTGGCAAACACTGTTTGTGTCTTGTGTGATTTCAGTGCGTTTAAAGCTGACTGATCTCCCCTCCTCTCCTCCCACTCATCACTGTCTTCAGTGTCTGATTCAGAACAGTGTGAAGAGAGGAGCTGGTCATCACTAGGTGGTTGTGATGTTCCACAGTCCTCTACATCAGCTTGTGTTTTCATGTGTTCAGTTGAGGTGCTGGCTACAGGCTCTGTCTCTCTGTTTTCATCATCATCTTCACTTTTCACTAATAGTAATGTCAATGTTGACCCACCAGCCTCTTCTGGTCTTTGAAGTAGCTGCTCCTGTTCCTCTTTAATCTGTGGAATTTGTGGTTCCTCCTGGACCAGACTGGGGCTCCTCTCATATTTTGGAGATTTTGATTCTTCCTGGACCACACTGGAGCTCCACTCCTCTTCAGGGGAAACCTCCTCTTTACACACATGGGCGAGCAGGAAGTCTAGGAAATAAGATACAATGAGACTCTATAGAACTTTACATGATATCATGCAGTTCAACAAATAAAAAATAAAGTCTGCAGACTGGCTAAACAATCTCTGCTCTTTTAATTTCTTTATTTTCCTTTGTTTCCTGTTTTATGTCTTTAGTAGTTGGAAGATCTTCAGCTGTAAATAAAGTCTTCTGCGCTCTGTGCTGAAAATAATGTGGCCGTTGTTTGTTTACATTGCAGCTCTCATGAGAGAAGTTCCCTGAATGAGAGGCGGTCCCTATAATTTTTTGGGCGGTGAAACCGCCCCTATAAGTGAGATTTGGAAAAATGTACAAATATCTTGCGCTGTGATCTGGGCCCAGGAAATTTGTACAATTATCCTGCGCTGTGATTGGCCAATCACAGTCTATTCAGGACTGTGATTGGCCAGTGTCACATGACACATGTGCATAGCCCTATATAAGAAACCATAACTTGAAAAAAAACATAAATTGGTTTTTTTCAAGTTATGGTTCCGTCCATCATAAAGAGTGTTTCAATAAATGTATTTATTTTTTGTACATGATTGGTTGACTCCATTCAGTATTGTGATTAGCTAGCAAGACACCGCCCACTAATTTTTAATTACTTGTAAATGTTAGATCAGTCTTCTGATTAGTTAATACTAAAGTAGAATTAACTGCACAGCTTCAGTGAACCCATTAATACTTTTACAACCGAACCATCATACTGAGGTAAACCCTCAGTCGGACCGGACCACTTTCACCAATAAAATAAATAAAGAGTGCTTAAAACTTACTGAGGTCCAGGTGGTCTTCAGGTTCCTGTTCAAGGTGGTCTTCAGGTTCCTGTTTAATAGAAACGGTCCTGGCTGGAGAACTGATCTTCACCTGCAGACTGGACTCCACACATTGGTCTGGAATGAAGGAATACAGCACAAAATAATTAGAGCAAAACATAATAATAAGGACTTTGATGTGACATAAATAAGGACTAGTCACTAGACTATATATAGACTCTGGACTATAGATATGTATTACATATGTATACATTAAAAGTAGGTGTGTGAGAATATGTGTGTGGAGGGGGGAGTTAAACTCAGTCATCAAAACGGAGCCTAATGGTTGGTCTATTGATCTACAAGCAATGATCCACAGAAACAGATCTACAACCTGACAAAACTTCCCCATGCAAACACTGTGTCATACCTGCAGTGTGTAGTTTGACGTTATGTGTGTAACAGACATACCTACAGTGTGTAGTTTGATGTTGTGTGTGTAACAGACATACAGTGTGTAGTTTGATGTTGTGTTTGTAACAGACATACCTGCAGTGTGTAGATCGATGTCCATATCAAAATCAATGTCCAGCAGTTTGTTTTGTTTCTCCAGTAGAGTTTCTAGTGTCTCTATCTCTCTCTGGAAGAGGTTGCACATTAACTCTGCAGCTGCACTGAGGCGCTCCAACACAAACACTCTGACAAGCTTCACACAACAAACATCAGCACCACACTGCTGTTTGTCCAAAACACACAATATCTCCTCTCCCACCGACGTCATGTGTTCATTTATCTTCAGCCGTACAGACTCCATTTGACACGTTTTTACCTCCTTAATGACACGTTTTTCACCTTCTTGTGCGTTTCGTCCCCTGGTGGAAGAGGTGTGTAAGTGAAGATAGAGCCTCCTGTAGCTGTGGAAAGACAGTCTGTCCCTCACTGTGAGTTGTGTGTTTGGGCCGGGGTGTGTCCAGAGAGTTTAACTGTGGTGTGTCCTGGAGTCTGAGCAGGAGGACAGTGTGGAGATTTGGAGTGAAAACATCACCTTTTTATCTTGGAGAGATGGATCCAGGCACTGTTGCCTTATTAGTGTATTTCGCCCCCTGGTGGAAGAGGTGTGTACGTGAAGATAGATCCTCCTGTAGCTGTGGAAAGACAGTCTGTCCTCCCTCACTGTGAGTTGTGTTTGATCTGAACTGAAGGTCAAGGTTTTATTGTCTCTGGTGAGGCTGCTAAGGGGGCGGAGCTTGACACACACACACACACACGCACACACACACACACACACACACACACACTCTACTATACCGTATTGTTGTCTTATTTGCATTTTAAATGTGTCTGGCCGGCCCACTTGGCACAGCACAGATAATCTACACACACTTTAGGTGTGTCATTGTCTCCAAGTATCCCCCAATTTACACATTCTAGTATCTATACTTGGGTGTTGTTGATCTACATGATTCTCAAACTCTTGGAGTTATGTGGTCTTGCATTA
The DNA here is from genome assembly GCF_963280865.1 of Gymnoscopelus braueri. Lineage (NCBI taxonomy): Eukaryota > Metazoa > Chordata > Actinopteri > Myctophiformes > Myctophidae > Gymnoscopelus > Gymnoscopelus braueri. Next base: position 117,601 of record NW_027660542.1, on the reverse strand, counting down.
GACCACATATCTCCAATGGACCCTTCGCTAAACCCCACCCCAAAAGCGATTGTCCAATGCCAGCTTAGCAACCGTTGTTAGCCTGGCACAGGTCTGGCAAGCTTTCGTCACCTGCCATAGCTGCCTGTCAATGTTATTTCGCCCGCACACACACACACACACACACACAATAATTTGCAACATAATAGCAAGAACAGGAATCATACCACGATAACGCAATGGTGATGAACCAGCAACAGATTCCACGTACCCAAAACCGTTGGATGGTTATTTTCCCAAGCTGAAATCTGCGTTTAAACTGCAAGGCTGCATGGCTGAGTTGTTGAACACATACACAGTTTAACGTCGGGAAAGTTACACGACTCACTCGCCCAGGTGGTGTCACTAATCACCGTAATCGTAACAAAATTCAGAATCACAGCGCTGCCTGTTTCGGATTCCGCACGTTAAAGTATATTCATTCATTTGTTCGTCTATTTATTAACTGTTACTGTAGTCTTACCCTGCGGTACATGAAAACTCCTGTTACAATCATGGATCAACTTCAACCTGGTGTTTGCACTTTCTCCATTTACGGTCCGTACATCTATATAAACGTTCAGATTTCAAATATAAATTGCTTACCCTATGGCCACGGATGTTAAAATGATGCACGGGACTCTCAAAAGTACCCGTATATTCTGTATTGTTCAATAAAAAGCATTTTAATCTGATCGGTGGCCATTTTCTCATAGAGTTATAATGTATCAGAGTGCAATACACCTACCAACCGATAGGGTCGCTTAGTTGAAAGCATATGGAGAAAATGGCCACCGATCAGATTAAAATGCTTTTTATTGAACAATACGGATGATACGGGTACTTTTGAGAGCCCGTACATAAATGTAACATCCATGGCCATGGGATAAGCACTTTATGTTTGAAATATGAACGTTTCTGTAGATGTACGGGCTATAAATGGAGAAAGTGCAAACACCAGGTTGAAATTCATCCATGACGGTCGAGACAGACGACCGTCGTGTATCCATGGCTATTACGCCCTCTAACATTTCCCGTGTTTTTAGTTTATTGAAATAATGTCATGCACATTTGTCCAGTGCATAGCCTACTGCAGTCCTTGTTGACTAGATTTAGAAGAGATTTTGAAGCTATTGCTGCTGAAATGATCGATTATTTTAAAGGGGAAAAGCCGTCATTTAACATGCAAGTCAATGGGTGAGAAGCAGAGATTGCCAGGCGCTGCCAGGCCTGGGTGTGACTAACTTCGCACCACCAGTCACAGAGTGGAGTGGGTGGGGCTTAGCGAAGGGTCCATTGACAAGATGTTTATCTCTGGAACCCAAATCTAAGGATATTTATGTTTTTAGGAATGATTCAGTCCAATATTGTCAGTCCATAATACCTTTACTGTCTATGTACTGTAGGTATGGAGATCAAAATAGTTATCTCGTTATATTTCGTTGAATGTATTGGAATGGAATGATCAAGATGAACTATCAATCATTTAGCTGGGGACCCCCTGGAACCCTGTCAATGACTCCTGGAGGTCCCCAAACCTTACAATGAGATCCACTGATCTACAATATGGCAAATTAAGAACTAACTAGAGACACCATGATATACTTATATCTGTTTGGTGAATCGCATGTGTTTGGTGGTAGTTGGAGAAATTCAACATTTAAAAGAACTGAAACAATGTCATTCATTAGTAAACACTCCCCCACTCTGTGTGCAAAGGGCCTTGATCAGCCAAATCCTGATTATATAAATTATATCAAGCATTATCGTCTCAACACCCTAAAGAATCTCTGTCTGCAGATTTTCACTCTAATTAAAAAATAGATACATAAAAAACTGGGTTCCTTTAGTTCAGAGTGTTTCAGGGGGACCCCAGCAAAATTAGCAAACCCCATGAACCCTAGCAACCCTATTCTGGGCATGTCATAAAATGCAAACATTCACAGAAAATTGGCAAATTAAAAGCTCTCAATGCGTTGCAATTCAACACTTTGTGAGCTTTTACATCAGCTAAGTTGGTCAAGATGTTGTGAAAAGGGGGAAAGAGGGGGGGGGGGGGCAGTCAACAAAGTTGTTCATATAGCATCAAATCCAGACTATTTTAACCTGTTTTATACTTAAGATATCTGAAAATAGCGTGGTGCATTGTGAGCTTGTGGATCAGCTATTTACAAACAATGCGTTTGATTTGGGAATAATCTTGAAGAAGCGTCAAATGACGTTTTCCGCAGGTTCTCACCTCATGTCCGCACTACATGACTGCAGGTGACTACAGCTGTAGTTCAAATCCAAACCAACCCCCATGGCTCAAAGGACTGGCCCCTGAGGGTGTCTCCCTAACATTTCGTACACCCTTCTTTCCCCACTCGGCCACTCCCATTAGCTACCTCACATGCACAATCATGGCGTCTCCAAACATATGAAAGTCCGACCAATCTATGGAGGAAGATGACTATTTTTACGTTATCTCAGAGTCAGAAATACAGCAGGGTTACTTATTTGAACCCGAGTACACCGAAGAACAACCGCAGCGCAGGGACGAGGCGGGCAGCAGTAGCTGCTGTGGCGGACGAGGAGCAGCAACGCGTCGGGATGATTCTTGGTGGAACTCACACAGTAGCCTGTCCTATCCTATACATGAGGGACACAACGTGAGTGCTGGCATCAATCTTTTATTATTGGATTTGTGGAGCCGTGGCGTGCATACGGAAAGTTAGTTATCGTTTACTTTGACTGTAGCCCTGAAACATGACGGTCATGGCGGAACTTCAACCTGGTTTTGGCACTTTTTCCATTTACAGCCCGTTCATCTACATAAACGGTCAGATTTCAAATATAAAGTTCTTACCCCGTTGCCACGGATGTTACAATTGCAATCGGGTGGGTCTAAGTACCCGTATATCTTCCGTATTGTTCAATAGAAAAACATTAAATCCGAACGGTGGCCATTTTCTCATAGATGTATAATGTATCAGAGTGCAATACACTTCCCAACCGATAAGGTCGCGTAATTGAAAGCATGAGGAGAAAATGGCCACCGATTGGATTAAAATGCTTTTTATTAAACAATACGTAAGATACTGGTACTTAGACCCACCCGATTCAAATTGTAACATCCGTGGCATGAGGTCAGCACTTTATATTTGAAATCTGAACGTTTATGTAGATGTACGGTCTGTACATGTAGAAAGTGCAAACACCAGGTTGAAGCTCCGCCATGACTGACATATTTCAGAGCTACTGAGTACATGACGACGTCAGGTCCCGAAAATAGCAGATCAACAAGCTCACAACGCGTCGCGGACTCGACACTTTGTGAGCTTGTAGGTCTGCTATTTTCGGTGCGCATGCAACCGAATATAGGTTTGGTAGTTGAAGAAACTCAACATTTAAAAGTACTGAAATATCATTCATTAGTAAACACTCCCCCATTCTGTGTGCGGTTTAAAGGGCCTTGATCAGCCAAATCCTGAAAAAGACAGGAGAGGAGATTTTAAAAACGTATTTTAAGCATTATCGTCTCAACACCATAAAGAGTCTCCAAATCCCTATCTGCAGATTCTCACTCTAATTAAAAACACACACACACACACACACACACACACACACACACACACACACTCACACACACTATACCTTATTGTTGTCTTATTTGCATTTTAAATGTGCCTGGCCGGCACACTTGGCACAGCACAGACTGCAGGTGCCTCATTGTCTCCAAGTATCGCCCAATTTACACATTCTAGTATCTAGTCTTGGTTGTCGTTGATCTACATCTGTGATTCTCAAACTCTCTAATTTCAAGGACCGCACATTAGATTTGCATTAGACCACATAACTCCATTTGACAAGATGTTTATCTCTGGAACCCAAATCTCAGGATATGTTTGTTATTAGGAATGATTCAGTCCAAAATTGTCGGTCCATAATACCTTTAATAATAATAATAATAATAAACTTTATTTGTATAGCACCTTTCATGACATGAAATGCAGCTCAAAGTGCTTTACAGAGCAAGAATACAATTACAGTTACAACCAATTTAACAAAAAAGCAAGAAAAAAAGAAAAGCAAAAGCATAAAACAACATTAAAATAAGCAATACAGTGAGGACTTAAAAAATCAACCAAGGAATCAGCTAAAAGCAAGAGTGAAGAAATAGGTCTTGAGCTGTGCTTTAAAGCTATCGACAGAGGCTGCCTGTCTTAGGTGTAATGGGAGTTTATTCCACGCTGTCAGTCCGTAGAAGCAGAATGCTGCTTCACCGTATTTTTACAAGTCATTGTAGGCACCTCGAGCAGGTCAGCACTTGAAGACCTGAGGGGCCGGTTTGGAACATATCTCTCTAAGCAGTCATAGAGGTAGGAAGGTGCCAGACAATTTAGAGCCTTATAAACTATTAAAATAATTTTAAAATCAATCCTAAAAACAACCGGGAGCCAGTGTAGTGAAGCTAGAACTGGAGTGATATGTTCTCTCATCCTAGTTTTAGTTAAAATTCTGGCTGTACTGTCTATGTACTGTAGATATGGAGATCACAGTGACATTCTTTATAAGCCACGTAATACTCCTGTATAAAACTGAACCAAACTAAATTGTTTCACATTATGAACCAGAATGTTTTTGTTTTATTTTTCATCAAAATAGTTCTCTTGTTGTATTTACTTGAATATATTTGAATGATGAATATTAACTATCAATCACTCTGCTGGGCACCACCTGGAACCCTGTCAAGGACCCCTGGAGGTCCCCAAAATCCTACATTGAGATCCAATGATCTACAATATGGCAAATTAAGAACTAACTACAGACACCATGATTGATATACTGATATCTGTTTGGTGCATCCCATGTGTTTGGTAGTAGAAATTCAACATTTAAAAGTACTGAAACAATGTCATTCATTAGTAAACACTCCCCCACGCTGTGTGCAGTGCAAAGTGCCTTGATCAGCCAAATCCTGAAAATAGACAGGAGAGGAGATTATATTATATTAATGCTTAAAACATTATATGAAGCATTATCGTCTCAATACCCTAAAGAGTCTCCAAATCCCTGTCTGCAGATTTGTATTTAAAAAATAATAATAAAAAAAAACAGGGGTCCTTTGGTTTAGGGTGTTTCAGGGGGACCCCAGCAAAATGAGCTAACCACATGAACCCTAGCAAACCTATTCTGGGCATGTCATATTAGGCAAACATTCACAGAAAATAGGCAATCTACAAGCTCACAATGCATTGCAATTCAACACTTGAGTGGCAGTAGCTGTGCCGGGAGAGGGATAGTCTGGTTACCTAACGTGCAATCATGTTTCAGCATTTCCTAATTCCCCCATTAGATGGGAAAGCTACACTCTCATTTGACTGCTGTTTTCAAATCATGCCTCCTCATTTCCATTTAACCCTCCTGCAGTGTTCCGATCACATCTGTCCAATGTCCAACTTTTATGAATCATAACTTTTGTGTTTTTCATGTGGGTGACTTGAAACCTTATGATTTCTTCCCCACTAGGCAGGTGAACATATAAAAATAGTGATGACCATTTTCATCATACAGTCATAGTTTAAGCACAAGATAGCAGGCTATATAATGAAGCCGTGATTGTTCCTGTATCGTTCACAGTAGTTATGGGGTACAACCAGGCCTGGAATTTCGTCATTTTAGGGGCAAGGCCAATTGACCTTTGGTGTTGTAATTTTTTGGAGGGCACAAAGGTCAAATGCCAGGGCAGGAAGGCCATAAAACAAAACGTTTTACGTCTCTCCCTGGCAACACCGAGTTGCCAGGTTCTGGGAGAGAAACAAGCAACCAGTGTTAGCTCGTTCTGCATTAGCGTTAGCTCGTCTGAGACTTTCAGTGCCTGTTTGAGTATCATGAGACTCCACAATGAGCAGTAGTAGAGAAAAAACTAACTTTGCATCGGTTATAATAGACGAATTTCACTCTTACACGGGCTCCCATTATGCCAACGGAGGGGGTCGAAAGACTGCAGGACCCGGTACTCTCTGGAATAAGTCAACGTCCATTTCAATGATGGTGAGTGATTAGCGACACTTCAAAGATAACACTTAAAGTGTCCGGATGTCTCCTTTAAGTAGGGGTCACATAGTTTTAGCTGACTACGGGGAGAAAAACCCTGCCGTTTAGTTTGTTTATGTGCTGCTTGCTCCTCCTCTCTCACTGCGCCGGCGTGCTCTGACTGTAGGAGAGGAGAGCGGGGGAGTTGCGTGGTGTTGACGGACAGTTTGAGGATCCAATGGAGTTGTTAGGTTTTGTCAGAGACACTTTTTAATACTTTTCATTGGTTCAAACGTTTTTTTTTTACACAGACGTTAAAGGAGAATTCCGGACATTTTAAGTGTTATCTTTGATGTGTAGTTACTCACTCACCGAGTTATGAAGTGGCGATGAGTTTTTCGAGCGATTCCCCTGTCTGTGAGTCTGGTCGACCCCCAACATTGGTATAGTGGGAGGCGCGTGTCTTAGTGAAAATCGCCTAATTCCACAGCTCCAAACTTCTTTTTTTTCCCACAAATCCTCCTCATGGTGTCTCCTGATACTTTCACATGCACTGTTTATCACTCACGAGCTGGCGTTCATGGTCAGCGACGTGAATGTTTTCCTCTCGCGTGAAATCTCGCGTCTCGCGAGATTTCACGAGGAGCGCAGTGAGCCGAGGACAGGCGCCTCCCACTATGCCAATGTTGGGGGTCGACCAGACTCACAGACAAGGGAATCGCTCGAAAAACTCATCGCCACTTCATAACTCGGTGAGTGAGTAACTACACATCAAAGATAACACTTAAAATGTCCGGAATTCTCCTTTAAGGGTGTTCAATAGTGTTGATTTACTGAAAATGGAGTTAGCTGGACGATATGCTTTAAAGGAGAATTCCGGACATTTTAAGTGTTATCTTTGATGTGTCGTTACTCACCTACCGACGTAAACAGTGGCATTGTTTATTTCAAGAGATTCCCCTGTCGTCATATTTTCAACACCCTCCGTTGTCATAATGGGAGCGCGTGTCATAGGTAAATTCGTCTATTATAACCGATGCAAAGTTATTTTTTTCTCTACTACTACTCATTGTGGTGTCTCATGATAGTAAAACATGCAGTGAAAGTTCCTGAGAGGCTACCGCTAATGACGAACGAGCTAACGCTAGTTGCTTGTTTCTCTCCCAGAACCTGGCAACTTGGTGTTGCCATGTTGAGAAACAAGCAACTAGCGTTAGCTCGTTCGTCATTAGCGGTAGCCTCTCAGGAACTTTCACTGCATGTTTTACTATCATGAGACACCACAATGAGTAGTAGTAGAGAAAAAAATAACTTTGCATCGGTTATAATAGACGAATTTACCTATGACACGCGCTCCCATTATGACAACGGAGGGTGTTGAAAATATGACGACAGGGAAATCTCTGGGAATAAACAATGCCACTGTTTACGTCGGTAGGTGAGTAACGACACATCAAAGATAACACTTAAAATGTCCGGAATTCTCCTTTAATGCCTTAATGATTTAAGCAAAAATACGTAACCACATGGACCCTAGATTCCTCCATTCACAGAAAATAGTCAATCTAGCGTCGATAAAACAGGCGCCTGCCGTTCAGTTTTTCTCACTTGTACTGGGTTCTCACTTGTATTGTAACATTACTGTGATAGAACAGACCACTAGGACATTGGTTCTCAAACATTTTCAGCTGAAACCCAAAAGATACAGATGGTGTCTCAGACGTACACACACATCCATTATGAACAAACAATTTTAAAACACAATTTAATAGTGAACATTGAAAATATCTACAAGCTCACAACACATCGTTGTGAGTTTTTATTTAATTTATTTATTTACTATTATTTCTATAATTGCTACACATTTCTACAGAACCTGTGGATATCCTGTCATTCTGGGCATAAACAAGAAGTTGAATATTTTAATGATATAGCACACCTAGAGGAACTGTGGTGGTGAAACCTTTATTAAACAAAACAAAACAAAACAAAACAAAACAAAACAAAACAAAACAAATCATATTTTTTCCCAAGGGATACAAGCAGATCTGAGTTTATAAAAACACCTATAAAGACAAAAATTCTGTATAATATAAGCAGGTAATAAAACTAAGTGATGATGTACACTATCTCCCTGGCATCTACCATATTATGTACTATGATAACAATCTAAATAACACACACGTCAACACACATTGAACAGCTACACAAACCTAGCAGCTTGTCAGCACTTTACTGCACCATTATTTACTGCAAATAAATGAACATAATAATCATAGCATGAATATGAATGAATATGACTTGTTAAATCCTGACGAATGTGGACAGACACAGTGATGCTCATATTGTACTAGTGAATGAGCTGGAGGGAATAATGCTATAACGACAAATACGAAAAATACAACACTTTAAAAAAAAAAATACCATCATGTTGAATAGAAAATAAGATCCATACACAAGATAAAACAAAAATTCATCACAAGAAACCATTAATTTGTATTTTATTCAGTCATGTTGATATTGTCAGATTAGGTGATTCCTCTGCTATAGTATCCTTCTCATTGTCATCCAGGATTAGACTGAATGGATTATGTCTTAAACTAAAGGCATTCCCCCTGTATGAGTGCTCATGTGTCTTTTTGCTTTAGCCTTTTCAACAAAGCCTTTACCACATACTGTACAAGAAAAGGGCTTTTCAACTGTATGAGTCCTCATGTGTTTTGTTAGACTACCCGCCTGAGTAAAGCCTTTACCACAAACTTTACAAGAAAAGGGCTTTTCACCTGTATGAGTCCTCATGTGTATTTTTAGATTACCCCTTTCAGCAAAGCTTTTACCACAAACTGCACAAGAAAATGGTTTTTCACCTGTATGAATCATCATGTGTATTTTTAGATGAGCCTTTGTAGCAAAGCCTTTACCACAAACTGAACAAGAAAAGGGCTTTTCGCCTGTATGAGTCCTCATGTGATAGTTTAGATCACCCTTGTGAACACAGCCTTTACCACAAACTGTACAAGAAAAGGGCTTTTCACCTGTATGAGTCATCATGTGTATTTTTAGATTACCCCTTTCAGCAAAGCTTTTACCACAAACTGCACAAGAAAAGGGCTTTTCACCTGTATGAGTCCTCATGTGTGTTTTTAGATCACCCTTCTGAGCACAGCCTTTACCACAAACTGTACAAGAAAAGGGCTTTTCACCTGTATGAGTCCTCATGTGTATTCTTAGATTACCCTTGTTAACACAGCATTTACCACAAACTGTACAAGAAAAGGGCTTTTCACCTGTATGAGTCATCATGTGTTTTTTTAGATTACCCTTGTGAGCACAGCGTTTACCACATACTGTACAGGCAAAGGGCTTTTCCCCTGTGTGAATCAGATGTACCTTTTGATCAAACATTTTGGCAAACACTGTTTGTGTCTTGTGTGATTTCAGTGCGTTTAAAGCTGACTGATCTCCCCTACTCTCCTCCCACTCATCACTGTCTTCAGTGTCTGATTCAGAACAGTGTGAAGAGAGGAGCTGGTCATCACTAGGTGGTTGTGATGTTCCACAGTCCACTACATCAGCTTGTGTTTTCATGTGTTCAGTTGAGGTGCTGGCTACAGGCTCTGTCTCTCTGTTTTCATCACCATCTTCACTTTTCACTGCTAGTAATGTCAATGTTGACCCACCAGCCTCTTCTGGTCTTTGAAGTACCTGCACCTGTTCTTCTTTAATCTGTGGAATTTGTGGTTCCTCCTGGACCAGACTGGGGCTCCTCTCATATTTTGGAGATTTTGATTCTTCCTGGACCACACTGGAGCTCCACTCCTCTTCAGGGGAAACTTCCTCTTTACACACATGGGCGAGCAGGAAGTCTAGGAAAAAAGATACAATGAGACTCTATAGAACTTTACATGATATCATGCAGTGTTCCCTCTGCTTTATGAAAAGCTGGTGCACATACATCCACTTCCAGGTGCAGGAAACACACAACAAATACAAATAAAGTCTGCAAACTGGCTAAAAAAGCTCAGCTGTTTTAATTTATTTATTTTCCTTTGTTTTCTGTTTTATGTCTTTAGTAGTTGGAAGAACTTCAGCTGTAAATAAACTCTTCTGCGCTCTGTGCTGAAAATAATGTGGCCGTTGTTTGTTTACATTGCAGCTCTCATGAGAGGCGGTCCCTGAATGAGAGGCGGTCCCTATACTTTTTCTGATTAGTTAATACTGAAGTAGAATTAACTGCACAGCTTCAGTGAACCCATTAATACTTTTCAAACCGAACCATCGTACTGAGGTAAACCCTCAGTACCGGACCACTGTCACCAATAAAATACATAAAGAGTGCTTAAAACTTACTGAGGTCCAGGTGGTCTTCAGGTTCCTGTTCAAGGTGGTCTTCAGGTTCCTGTTTAATAGAAACGGTCCTGGCTGGAGAACTGATCTTCACCTGCAGACTGGACTCCACACACTGGTCTGGAATGAAGGAATACAGCACAAAATAATTAGAGCAAAACATAATAATAAGGACTTTGATGTGACATAAATAAGGACTAGTCACTAGACTATATATAGACTCTGGACTATAGATATGTATTACATATGTATACATTAAACTTTAAAAGTAGGTGTGTGAGAATATGTGTGTGGAGGGGGGAGTTAAACTCAGTCACCAAAACGGAGCCTAAGGATAATTAACGATAATTCTTTTTAACAGGACGTTCATGAAAGTCCTTGCAGGCTTGTTTCCAATGAGGGCATGTGGGTAATTAGGGGTTAAGAGTCTTGCTCAGGGACAAATTTCATTTCATCGACACATAATGCTGGCGTGGCCTGGAATCGTACCTGGGGCAACCAGGGCCTCTGGCTCCCTAGGCGGGCTCATTAACCACTCAGCTATGGCCGCCCCTTAATGGTTGGTCTATTGATCTACAAGCAATGATCCACAGAAACAGATCTACAACCTGACAAAACTTCCCCATGCAAACACTGTGTCATGCCTGCAGTGTGTAGTTTGACGTTATGTGTGTAACAGACATACCTACAGTGTGTAGTTTGATGTTGTGTGTGTAACAGACATACATGCAGTGTGTAGATTGATGTTGTGTTTGTAACAGACATACCTGCAGTGTGTAGATCGATGTCCATATCAAAATCAATGTCCAGCAGTTTGTTTTGTTTCTCCAGCAGAGTTTCTAGTGTCTCTATCTCTCTCTGGAAGAGGTTGCACATGAACTCTGCCGCCGCACTGAGGCGCTCCAACACAAACACTCTGACAAGCTTCACACAACAAACATCAGCACCACGCTGCTGTTTGTCCAAAACACACAATATCTCCTCTCCCACCGACGTCATGTGTTCATTTATCTTCAGCCGTACAGACTCCATTTGACACGTTTTACCTCCTTCAAGACACGTTTTTCACCTTCTTGTGCGTTTCGTCCCCTGGTGGAAGAGGTGTGTAAGTGAAGATAGAGCCTCCTGTAGCTGTGGAAAGACAGTCTGTCCTCCCTCACTGCGAGTTGTGTGTTTGGGCCAGGGTGTGTCCAGAGAGTTTAACTGTGGTGTGTCCTGGAGTCTGAGCAGGAGGACAGTGTGGAGATTTGGAGTGAAAACACCACCTTTTTATCTTGGAGAGGAGAAACAGCTCCTCCCATCTCCTCACATTCTTCCAGTTAACTGCAGTCAGGGTCAATTTCAATGTGAAAGGCTCATAACAAAAGACAGTGTAATGATGGGCCATCATCAGAGACACATTTACATAGATGCAAGTTTCAATGTATTTTCCTTCATCAACATGTTGACTGTTTTTCTTTGCCAAAGAAAGCAAACCCATGACACATTCACTCTTTTCACTTCTTTACACCTGTAAACCTGTGATGAGGCAAAATTGAATTCTGATTCTGTCAAATGTTCATTTCGAGGTTTTGCTATTGATCAAGTTCTGTGGAATTGTCTGTTTAGATAAAAAAAATGTAACTTTTCTGTGAACTTTTTCTGTGAATAAAAAATGTGTTTGTTGGACATTACAATGATACGCCGTAATGCCACCCTTTTTCGCTTTTGAAAATGTATTGAATTCTGGGTTTTATCAGCACTGCACACAGAGTGGGGAGTGTTTACTAATAAATGACATTGTTTCAGTGATTTTTTTTACATAGCATATGAATGAGTTTAATTCTTGAACTACCAAACATTTCTTCACTTTCATTTCAATACCCAGTTGTGCAGATGTTATAAATCTGCATACTATAATGTTAGCAGGTATATCTCAGATAATATACTGTATGTCCATATTTAGTTTATTTAGCCGTTACATGCCATATTGTATTTGTGTTGATGATCAGTGCCCCCCTCGCCCAGGGGTCCATGGGAGGGGGGGGGGGGGGGTCCAGGGGGTCTCCATAGATAAATAGATAGATAGATGTACCTACAGCACATACACCGTAAAGGAATTCTGGACCAAATGACAGAACTGTGTATAATATACTGTATATATTTATTGTGTATAAATGGGTGTACATTAGGCTACTAGTCTGGACATTGATGTGACAAATAAAAGTGATTCTGATTAACTGTGTAGATTAACTGTGCTGTGACGGCTGGTCAACACAATTTAAAATGCAAATAAGACACCAATAAGGTCAGCCGGTCTCTCACCTCCTGAGTGTGTGTGTGTGTGTGTGTGTGTGTGTGTGTGTGTGTGTGTGTGTGTGTGTGTGTGTGTGTGTGTGTGTGTGTGTGTGTGTGTGTGTGTGTGTGTGTGTGTGTGTGTGTGTGTGTGCGCGCGCACGCGCGTGTGTGTGTGTTGAAGAAAACACCTTGATCAGCCAAATCCTGGAAAAGACGAGGAGAGGAGATGAGAGGAGAGGAGAGGTGTTGAAATGATATTAAGCAGTATCGTTTCAGCCCCATATAAAGAGTCTCCAAATCAGTGTCTGCACATTTTCACTCTAATCCCCAAAAATACCACTGAAAACAAACTGTTTTCAATCAATGAAAATCAATCAGATGACTGCAGTGTATTCAGAATGCTGCTGTTGGAGTCCTTACTAATACCAAGAGCATTTCACTCCAGTTATTAAATCAAATAATTTATGTCAAAATACTACTGTTGGTCTATAAAGCTTTGAATGGTTTAGGGCCAAAATAAGTTTCTGATCTTGTGCAATACCATCTAGATTTCTCAGTTCATCTGGGAAAGGTCTGTTTTCTATAAAAATTGCCTTTTTCTGATTTTGGAATTATAAAACATATTAACGACACAGATCATAACTTTATTTTATTCACATACCAGTTGATGAAACTGACTATATGTATTTCACATAACATCTAGAAGTTTCATTTCTTTGGCAAAGAAAAGCAATCAATGAAGCAAAATGCATTGAAACTTGTGTGTATGTAAATGTTTCTCTGACCATGGCCCATCATCACCGTCATGGCCCATCATCATCTAGGTGGCTTTTGTTATGAGCCTTTCACATTGAAATGGACCCTGACTGCAGTTAACTGGAGGAGAGCTGGGAGGAGGTGGGAGGAGGGGTTTCTCCACTCCAAGACAAAAGGGAGGTGTTATACCACTTACTCCTACATTAACACAGTGTCCTGCTCAGACGGTCAGACCCCAGAACATAGATAAGCGACCATTATCACTTCAGTTCAACTTTCAGACTGCACTCTTCTTTAAAGTGACCTTATGAGAAAACACACTGGTGTAAGATATCTGAAGTTACAGGTAAGGACTATCGTTGGATGATAATAAACCTTATCCTCTGAAGTTGTCTGCTATTCTGCTAAGGTAATGAGTAAGAAAGGAGCCCATTTAAGTTTGAGTAATTGTTACAATGTGATTATTGAGTAATTGTTACAATGTGATTGTACTATTGTAAAGTACAAAAGTATTGACATCAAAATATACTTACAAGTAAAAGTACCAACATTTCCCTACATTTTTTAACCTTTTCAGAAATAGCCCATCTAGAAGCCCACAACATGTTATACATTGTGACGTGTTGTGAGCTTGTAGCTTGTAGTTTTGATCCTAAAACAACTAATATTGTAGTTTTGACTCCACTACATTTCTATAGAAGAAACTGTAAATTATGAATTAACAACTTCAGTTGCATCCCAACTTCCAAGTAATGTAAAGTTACACTCGGTAGTGAAGCCGCATTGGGCACAACTACCGCACCTGTAGTTCCCATCGGGAATGTCATCCAAAAGGGTGCTTTTCTTCTGTTCGGGTGTATAAGATCTCACCAACTGGTCCATCAAATTGGGAGGGCGTTTAAAGACCACAGCTGGGGCTTCTTTAAAAACAGTGTTGAGTCTTGGGTCTGATTGAATTATATGTCAGTGTTCAGATTTTTTTTATTATTCAAACCCCATGGGTGAATACCTGAGGACACTTGATTGATTGAATACTTCATTCATACTTCATGCAAACAATTGTTGCTCTCTGACCATTTATTCCAGCTCCTCCTGTTGCATAGAGGAGACATGACTTGTGCTCATGGAGAAGACACATCCCTACAAGATGTTGGAGAGCCTAAACAGACTGCTCAAAAATGAATACTGTGATGTGATTCTGTGCTACGGAGGAACAGAGTTCCCCTGTCATTAACTCCATTTTGTCCAACAGCTCTGCTTAACAAGGGTATCATTTTATTTGGTCCAGGTCCTGCTAGCAACAGCACACTTGTTAAATGTCACAGCTGTTCAAGAGGCCTGCTGTCGTTACATGGAGAGTCTCATGCATGAAAATAACTGTGTAGGGATTCACTGCTTGGCTGATACCTACTCCTGTAAGATGCTGGTGCAACCTATCTGCCAGTCTTATCATCTAATATTGTGGCAGATCTATTTAATTTGGCCACCGACTCTGTTTTCAGATGAGGAGCCAGAGCAAAGAAATCTTTGTAATTTTTTTATTCAAGCAGACTGTGTCTGTAGGCTGTCTTGTCAATTGTTAATGTCATTTTAATGTGTGGTCTACAGTGCAAAAGTTCAGCCAACAAATAGATTTAATTCTATGAAGAAACAAAAAAAGATTTATCGGACAGATCCATGTTGATCACATGACTATCAGCACTGCTGGCTGAACAGACCGATGTGAAAACATTGGGCAACTGGTTCAGCTCTTAATCTGGCCTCCAGTTTCACGTTGATCGGGCCAACTGTGCCAGAGATTAGCTGTTCACAGACAGACGGACACACACACACACACACACACACAAGGACACACGGACGGACAGGGGCAAAAGCATTGTCTCGGCCTGGGGGAGACATTAATTATAACAACAACTAGGTATGCAGACTGTAACATGAATACTTACTTTAATCATGTATTCTGTAGTAATAATTTAAGCACAAGATATGCAGGCTGTAAAATGAAGCAGTGATTGTTCCTGTATTGATCACAGTAGTTATGGGTACAACACATTTTCTGATATCGTTTATGTAATGATAAAGCAAACAGAGAGGACCTGTAGAGGAGAAACCTTTATTAGACGAAACAAATACAAACATTATCAATGCCCCCCCCCCCCCCCTGGTGTATAAACATGGTTTGTTAAGTTTACAAAACACCTAAAGACACACAACTATGTAGAAGTAATGAAAATCAAATCACCACAACATCCGTGGTGTTGAGCAGGGACTGTTCCACTGCGCCATCCGAGCGCCTCGTCAGTCATGTTGATATTGTCAGATTGTGTGATTCCTCTGCTTTGATATTTTCATCCTGGATTGATGAATGAATGATCACATATGTGTCTATGTGACTGACTTCCACTAAAAGGCTTTCACCCCTGTATGAGTCCTCATGTGTATTTTTAGATTACCCTTTCTAGCAAAGCTGTTACCACAAACTGTACAAGAAAAGGGCTTTTCGCCTGTATGAGTCATCATGTGTAATTTTAGATGAGTCTTTGTAGCAAATCCTTTACCACAGACTGTACAAGAAAGGGGCTTTTCACCTGTATGAGTCCTCATGTGTGTTTTTAGAGTACTTTTCACAGCAAAGCTTTTACCACAAACTGCACAAGAAAATGGCTTTTCACCTGTATGAGTCCTCATGTGTCTTTTTGCTGTACCCTTTTCAACAAATTCTTTACCACAAACTGTACAAGAAAAGGGCTTTTCACCTGTATGAGTCCTCATGTGTGTTTTTAGATGACCCGTCTGAGTAAAGCCTTTACCACATACTTTACAAGAAAAGGGCTTTTCACCTGTATGAGTCCTCATGTGTCTTGTTAGATCACCCCTGTTAAGACAGCCTTTACCACATACTTTACAAGAAAGGGGCTTTTCACCTGTATGAGTCATCATGTGTGCTTTTAGATGACTCTTGTGAGCACAGCCTTTACCACATACTGTATAAGCAAAGGGCTTTTCCCCTGTGTGAATCATTGTGTGTCTCTTCAGATGTGACTTACGAGTAAATATTTTGTCACACTCTGTACAACTAAAACTTTTCCTCTCTCCGTGACTCCTCATGGAGAGAGGAGACGATTTCAGGTCCTGGGACAGCTTGTGCTGTCCTCCCATATTTTGTTTCTTGTGTGATTTCAGTGTTTTTAAAGCTGACTGATCTCCCCTAGTCTCCTCCCACTCATCACTGTCTTCGGTGTCCGATTCAGAACAGTGAGAAGAGAGGAGCTGGTCATCACTGGTTGCTTGTGATGTTCCACAGTCCTCTACATCAGGTTGTGTTTTCATGTGTTCAGTTGAGGTGCTGGCTACAGGCTCTGTCTCTCTGTTTTCATCATCATCTTCACTTTTCACTGCTAGTAATGTCAACGTTGACCCACCAGCCTCTTCTGGTCTTTGAAGTAGCTGCTCCTGTTCTTCTTTAATATGTGGAATTTGTGGTTCCTCCTGGACCAGACTGGGGCTCCTCTCATATTTTGGAGATTTTGATTCTTCCTGGACCACACTGGAGCTCCACTCCTCTTCAGGGGAAACCTCCTCTTTACACACATGGGCGAGCAGGAAGTCTAGGAAAAAAGATACAATGAGACTCTATAGAACTTTACATGATATCATGCAGTGTTCCCTCTGCTTTGTGAAAAACTGGTGCACATATATCCACAAAAACACAAGTTCAACAAATAAAAAATAAAGACTGCAGACTCACTCAAAAATCTCAGCTGTTTTAATTGCTTTATTTTCCTTTGTTTCTTGTTTTTTGTCTTTAGTAGTTGGAAGAACTTCAGCTGTAAATAAACTCTTCTGTGCTCTGTGCTGAAAATAATGTGGCCGTTGTTTGTTTACATTGCAGCTCTCATGAGAGGCGGTCCCTGAATAAGAGGTGGTCCCTATAATTTTTTTAAGTAATTACTTGTAAATGTTAGATCAGTGAGTCTTCTGATTAGTTAATACTGAAGTAGAATTAACTGCACAGCTTCAGTGAACCCATTAATACTTTTACAACCGAACCATCGTACTGAGGTAAACCCTCTGTACCGGATCACTGTCACCAATAAAATAAATAAAGAGTGCTTAAAACTTACTGGGGTCCAGGTGGTCTTCAGGTTCCTGTTCAAGGTGGTCTTCAGGTTCCTGTTTAATAGAAACGGTCCTGGCTGGAGAACTGATCTTCACCTGCAGACTGGACTCCACACACTGGTCTGGAATGAAGGAATACAGCACAAAATAATTAGAGCAAAACTAATAAGGACTTTGATGTGACATAAATAAGGACTAGTCACTAGACTATATATAGACTCTGGACTATAGATATATATTATGTATATAAAAGTAGGTGTGTGAGAATATGTGTGTGGAGGGGGGAGTTAAACTCAGTCATCAAAACGGAACCTAATGGTTGGTCTATTGATTTACAAGCAATGATGCACAGAAACAGATCTACAACCTGACAAAACTTCCCCATGCAAACACTGTGTCATACCTGCAGTGTGTAGTTTGACGTTTTGTGTGTAACAGACATACCTACAGTGTGTAGTTTGATGTTGTGTGTGTAACAGATATACTTGCAGTGTGTAGTTTGATGTTGTGTGTGTAACAGACATACCTGCAGTGTGTAGTTTGATGTTGTGTGTGACAGACATACAGTGTGTAGATTGATGTTGTGTTTGTAACAGACATACCTGCAGTGTGTAGATCGATGTCCATATCAAAATGGACATGTGTGTAACAGACATACAGTGTGTAGATTGATGTTGTGTTTGTAACAGACATACCTGCAGTGTGTAGATCGATGTCCATATCAAAATCAATGTCCAGCAGTTTGTTTTGTTTCTCCAGCAGAGTTTCTAGTGTCTCTATCTCTCTCTGGAAGAGGTTGCACATGAACTCTGCAGCCGCACTGAGGCGCTCCAACACAAACACTCTGACAAGCTTCACACAACAAACATCAGCACCACACTGCTGTTTGTCCAAAACACACAATATCTCCTCTCCCACCGACGTCATGTGTTCATTTATCTTCAGCCGTACAGAATCCATTTGACACGTTTTTACCTCCTTCAAGACACGTTTTTCACCTTCTTGTGCGTTTCGTCCCCTGGTGGAAGAGGTGTGTAAGTGAAGATAGAGCCTCCTGTAGCTGTGGAAAGACAGTCTGTCCTCCCTCACTGTGAGTTGTCGTGTGTTTGGGCCGGGGTGTGTCCAGAGAGTTTAACTGTGGTGTGTCCTGGAGTCTGAGCAGGAGGACAGTGTGGAGATTTGGAGTGAAAACACCACCTTTTTATCTTGGAGAGGATAAACAGCTCCTCCCATCTCCTCACATTCTTCCAGTTAACTGCAGTCAGGGTCAATTTCAATGTGAAAGGCTCATAACAAAAGAGAGTGTAATGATGGGCCATCATCAGAGACACATTTACATAGATGCAAGTTTCAATGTCTTTTGAACATGTTGACTGTTTTTCTTTGCCAAAGAAAGCAAACCCAGACACATTCACTCTTTTCACTTCTTTACACCTGTAAACCTGTGATGAGGCAAACGTGAATTCTGATTCTGTCAAATGTTCATTTCGAGGTTTTGCTATTGATCAAGTTCTTCTGTGGAATTGTCCGTTTAGGTAACAAAATGTTACTTCTCTGTGAATAAAATAGCTTAAAAAAAACTAAAAACAAGTGTGTGGACATTACAATGATACGCCGTCATGCCACCCTTTTTCACTTTTGAAAATGTGCTGAATTCTGGGTTTTATCAGCACTGCACACAGAGTGGGGAGTGTTTACTAATAAATGACATTGTTTCAGTGTTTTTTTGTATTGTTTTACATAGCATGTGAATAAGTAAAACAATCTAAATTCTTGAACTACCAAACATATCTTTACTTTCATTTCAATCCCCAGTGCAACATGTTGTGCATATGTTATACATCTACATACTATACTGTTAGCAGGTATATCTCAGATATACTGTATGTCCATATTTAGTATCTGTATTTAGCTGTTACTTTGCCATATTGTATTTGTGTTGAAGATCAGTGCCCCCTCCCCCCCAGGGGTCCTTGGGAGGGGGGTCCAGGGGGACTAGATAGATAGATAGATAGATAGATAGATAGATAGATAGATAGATAGATAGATAGATAGATAGATAGATAGATAGATAGATAGATAGATAGATAGTTGAATAATTCCAGTTTTCATGTGCAGGTTACCTGTTGTAGCAAACAAATGCATGTCAACCAAGTTTTTGTTCTTTTATTATTCTTCCCTAAAAGTGTCTGGCTGTCAGAAAAAGTGAAGTTGGTTACAAACCTCGGCAGATTATATTATGTATGTACGTATAGGCCACTTTATTTTGTCACAAAGTAAGAACTTGCTATTACTTAAGGCGCGGCCATAGCTGAGTGGTTAGTGAGCCCGCCTAGGGAGCCAGAGGCCCTGGTTGCCCCAGGTACGATTCCAGGCCACGCCAGCATATGTGTCGATGAAATGAAATGTGTCCCTGAGCAAGACTCTTAACCCCTAATTGCTCACAGGACCTCATTGGAAACAAGCCCGCAAGGACTTTCATGAACGTCCTGTTAAAAGGAATTATCCTTATCCACTTGATTTGACCAGCAGATGGCTCTATAAGAATTTGTCAGGTTTTCATCTGTCTGTTTTTTTGTGCTTTGTTTACTGAGACCTAATCCAGGGTCTTCAACAGGGGGTCCGGGACCCCTAGGGGGTCCTCAGAGTTACTACAGGGGGTCCGCCAAATCTTTGTTATGATTATTATTATAATGTTTTTACCTTAACCACTTGAAACCTAATATCCCTTTTCTGAGGAGAACTTAAGCCAAAATAGCCGATCTACAAGCTCACAACGCAGCGCGAGGCGTTGTGAGCTGTAGATCGGCTATTTTCGGCAAAGAGGTGTAGAGGGGAAAAAAGAGCAGACCAAGAGAACAAAAAAAGTGTAATCTGAAACACAATTTTATACAATATAGAGGGGGTCCTTGCTTCATCTCTCTATCTCAGCTAGGGGGTCCTTGGCCTGAAAACGTTGAAGACCCTTGACCTAATCAATATGTTCCCAGAATATTTGCAGTTTGTTAAAAAAATAATAATTGCAGTTTGTCTAAGGCACCCGTCCAACGCGTCAATTGCTACTTAATCCACCCACGCGTTAGACGCGTTGGACGCGCGTTCATTGTTTAATCTCTGATTGCGCTATGCTGCTTAATATTCAATCTTATTTTCGAGTTCCACTTACTTCACCCACATCTGCATCCGGTTTCATGACCTGGGTTCCGTTTCCGGTTTTGATTTTTTTTTTTTCATTTTCGTCCATAATAGGTAAACACACGGTTTTTCACACGGTATAACAAACGAACGGACAGGTTCTCTTCTATAATCTATGGTCTGGGTGACGATCAGTCATCGCCGTCGTGTATCACATCGTAATTTTGGCCGATCGGACAATCTGAGACCACGTCACATCCGTTTTCATGTATTTCACTGTTTAATCTCTCAAGAAGGGTGCCAGTGAGCCAACGAGCTGATCAAGCTGTCATGTGCTGCTCTCTAGTGGCGGATTTGTGCTGTGTCTTTAAAAAACACAAAAATTTCAAAATATAAAAATAAAAAAACACGAAAATTGCTGGCACTGGGGGAGTACTTTATGAAAATACTCTGGCAGTTAAAGAGTTAAAGGTGAATGTTGGACTAAGGTTTCCTTACCTTTTCTATGACATTATGATATCTTAGGATGAATCGTACAGTAGAAAAATGTCATAACTCCATCCTAAGATATCATAACGTCATAGAAAAGGTAAGAAAACATTAGTCCAAAATTCTCCTAAGTTTGAGATGTTTTTTTAAGAAATGTCAATTAAAATTGATTGTATAAAGCTTTCGTATGGTTTTCATTGTTTAAATGTGAAATAAAAATGTCTTGCTATTGAAATTAAACTGACAGTTGTAGAATGCTGAAGGGAACTAGGAACACTGTAGTAAAATGTAATTAAATGATCAGGACATCGTGTCTACATTACCATTTGCAATAAGGTAAGCATTTCAATGCAACATGGTCTGCTTTTAGTTTTGCAGGCTTTAAATTTTTCAGAAATTGGGTTTCATGTGAAAAGTTTTATACATTTTAAAGGTAGAACATGCTTATAGTCGGCATTTAGACGTTATTCAAACGTCTATATTTTTTTATATATATATTTTTTAATCTAGACGTTTAAATGACATCCTTTAGACGTCTAGATTTAATTATATCTAGTGATCATTGTGAGCCTATATATAGATTAATCTAGACGTCTAAATGATGTCTGCATTTCAACCTTTAAATTAAAAACAAAGTCTAAAATGGAGTTCAATTTCAACGTTTGCCTGACGTCTAAAACAATACTTGACGTTTAATAGCCGTTATTTAAACGTCTTGATATAAACGTATAGCCGTTCACTAGACGTTGAAACAACGTCTAGGCTATGTTTAGACGTTGAAAAAACGTTCAAATCTAGACCACTCATAGACCGGATTTAGCCTAGACGGCTAGGTGCCATTTAGACGTCATTTAGACGTCTAATAGCCCGAAAAATGCTCAGTGGGATATGAATGAGTTTAATTCTTGAACTACCAAACATTTCTTCACTTTCATTTCAATACCCAGTATGTTGTGCAGATGTTATAAATATGCATACTATAATGTTAGCAGGTATATCTCAGATAATATACTGTATGTCCATATTTAGTTTATTTAGCCGTTACATGCCATATTGTATTTGTGTTGATGATCAGTGCCCCCCTCCCCCCAGGGGTCCATGGGAGGAGGGGGGGGGGGGTCCAGGGGGTCTCCATAGATAGATAGATAGATAGATAGATAGATAGATAGATAGATAGATAGATAGATAGATAGATAGATAGATAGATAGATGTGTATGTGTAACTGTGTATAATATACTGTATATATTTACTGTGTATAAATGGGTGTACATTACTAGACTGGACATTGATGTGACAAATAAAAGTTATTCAGACATACCTGCAGTGTGTATATCGAAGTCCATATCCAAATCGATGTCCGGCAGTTGGTTTTGTCTCTCCAGCAGAGTTTCTAGTGTCTCTATCTCTCTCTGGAAGAGGTTGCACATGAACTCTGCAGGCACTGAGGCGCTCCAACACAAACACTCTGACAAGCTTCACACAACAAACATCAGCACCACGCTTTTGTTTGTTCAAAACACACAATCTCCTCTCCCACCGACGTCATGTGTTCATTTATCTTCAGCCGTACAGACTCCATTTGACACGTTTTTCACCAAGATCAGAAAACGCACTTACTTCCGGCTCAACGTGTTTCACACATGCGCATTGAAGGATCCAGGCACTGTTGCCTTCTTAGTGTATTTTCGCCCCCTGGTGGACGAGGTGTGTAAGTGAAGATAGAGCCTCTAGCTGTGGAAAGCTGTCCTCCCTCACTGAGAGTTGTGTTTGATCTGACACACACACACACACACACACACACACACACACACACACACACACACACACACACACACACACACACACACACACACACACACACACACACACACACACACACACACACACACACACACACACACACACACACACACTCTACTATACCGTATTGCTATTTGCATTTTAAATGTGTCTGGCCGGCCCACTTGGCACAGCACAGATAATTTACACACACTAGGTGTGTCATTGTCTCCAAGTATCCCCCAATTTACACATTCTAGTGTCTAGACTTGGGTGTTGTTGATCTACATGATTCTCAAACTCTCTAATTTCAAGGACCCCACATTAGATTTGCATTAGACCACATTTAACTCCAATTGACAAGATGTTTATCTCTGGAACCCAAATCTAAGGCTATTTATGTTATTAGGAATGATTCAGTCCAATATTGTCAGTCCATAATACCTTTACTGTCTATGTACTGTAGGTATGGAGATCAAAATAGTTATCTCGTTATATTTAGTTGAATATATTGGAATGGAATGATCAAGATGAACTATCAATCATTTAACTGGGGACCCCCTGGAACCCTGTCAAGGACTCCTGGAGGTCCCCAAACCTTACAATGAGATCCACTGATCTACAATATGGCAAATTAAGAACTAACTAGAGACACCATGATATACTTATATCTGTTTGGTGAATCGCATGTGTTTGGTGGTAGTTGGAGAAATTCAACATTTAAAAGAACTGAAACAATGTCATTCATTAGTAAACACTCCCCCACTCTGTGTGCAGTGCAAAGGGCCTTGATCAGCCAAATCCTGATTATATAAATTATATTAAGCATTATCGTCTCAACACCCTAAAGAATCTCTGTCTGCAGATTTTCACTCTAATTAAAAAATAGATACATAAAAAAATGGGTTCCTTTAGTTCAGAGTGTTTCAGGGGGACCCCAGCAAAATTAGCAAACCACATGAACCCTAGCAACCCTATTCTGGGCATGTCATAAAATGCAAACATTCACAGAAAATTGGCAAATTAAAAGCTCTCAATGCGTTGCAATTCAACACTTTGTGAACTTTTACATCAGCTAAGTTGGTCAAGATGTTGTGAAAAGGGGGAAAGAGGGGGGGGGGCAGTCAACAAAGTTGTTCATAGCATCAAATCCAGACTATTTTAACCTGTTTTATACTTAAGATATCTGAAAATAGCGTGGTGCATTGTGAGCTTGTGGATCAGCTATTTACAAACAATGCGTTTGATTTGGGAATAATCTTGAAGAATGTTAACAACACACAATATCACTTTATTTTATTCACATACCAGTATACTAACCCTTTTCATCATCTAAACTGACCATTTATTGCACACCCAAAAAATCCCATTGGAAATGAACTATTAACTATGTGAACATCTCTGGGTTTTCTTTCTTTGGGGAAGACAAAACAGTCAGCATGTTGATGAGGACATTGAAACTTGTGTCTATGTAAATATCTCTGATGATGATCATCATCATCATGGTGTCTTTTGTTATGAGCCTTTCACATTGAGGGTCCATTACCCTGACTGCATTTAACTGGAGGAGAGCTGGGAGGAGGTGTTTCTCCACTCCAAGACAAAAGGGAGATGTTACTTAAAGGGACACTTCGCAGATTTTGAGAAAAACGCTCCCCATAGCGTCAAATGACGTTTTCCGCAGGTTCTCACCTCATGTCCGCACTACATGACTGCAGGTGACTACAGCTGTAGTTCAAATCCAAACCAACCCCCATGGCTCAAAGGACTGGCCCCTGAGGGTGTCTCCCTAACATTTCGTACACCCTTCTTTCCCCACTCGGCCACTCCCATTAGCTACCTCACATGCACAATCATGGCGTCTCCAAACATATGAAAGTCCGACCAATCTATGGAGGAAGATGACTATTTTTACGTTATCTCGGAGTCAGAAATACAGCAGGGTTACTTATTTGAACCCGAGTACACCGAAGAACAACCGCAGCGCAGGGACGAGGCGGGCAGCAGTAGCTGCTGTGGCGGACGAGGAGCAGCAACGCGTCGGGATGATTCTTGGTGGAACTCACACAGTAGCCTGTCCTATCCTATACATGAGGGACACAACGTGAGTGCTGGCATCAATCTTTTATTATTGGATTTGTGGAGCCGTGGCGTGCATACGGAAAGTTAGTTATCGTTTACTTTGACTGTAGCCCTGAAACATGACGGTCATGGCGGAACTTCAACCTGGTTTTGGCACTTTTTCCATTTACAGCCCGTTCATCTACATAAACGGTCAGATTTCAAATATAAAGTTCTTACCCCGTTGCCACGGATGTTACAATTGCAATCGGGTGGGTCTAAGTACCCGTATATCTTCCGTATTGTTCAATAGAAAAACATTAAATCCGAACGGTGGCCATTTTCTCATAGATGTATAATGTATCAGAGTGCAATACACTTCCCAACCGATAAGGTCGCGTAATTGAAAGCATGAGGAGAAAATGGCCACGATTGGATTAAAATGCTTTTTATTAAACAATACGTAAGATACTGGTACTTAGACCCACCCGATTCAAATTGTAACATCCGTGGCATGAGGTCAGCACTTTATATTTGAAATCTGAACGTTTATGTAGATGTACGGTCTGTACATGTAGAAAGTGCAAACACCAGGTTGAAGCTCCGCCATGACTGACATATTTCAGAGCTACTGAGTACACGACGTCAGGTCCTGAAAATAGCAGATCTACAAGCTCACAACGCGTCGCGGACTCGACACTTTGTGAGCTTGTAGGTCTGCTATTTTCGGTGCGCATGCAACTAAGAATAAATTAGGTATCACGTCGGGTGATATCCATGTAAACTACAAGTCTAATCTAATGTGTTCTTTCCAATGACAGGACAGAAATTGGTGTCGTCAGCCTGCCAAAATGAAGGAACTGCTGATGAAGACCTTTGACTACATACATTTTTCTAAATAAAACGGTTACATTTACACACTGCTTGCTCTACTCATTGGTATATTCTACATTGTGTAAGCATTTATAATTATAATGACAAAATGTATGAACACCCAATTCTATAAGGGTTCTTTTGAACTGTTTCATGATATAGGAGATGGTCTTTCATTTGGCAGAATGGTACATAATTACATGACTGTAAGCATTACAGATATAATAGTGAAAAAGTCTTGTTCATTCTGTTAGTAGCCTATTTACTTCTACATGTAATCATTATTTTTCTGGGGACCCCAGCACATTGGATTCAACTTTACTGGTACTGATACTTTTCATTGAATAATTTACACATTCTAGTATCTAGACGTGGTTGTCGTTGATCTACATCTGTGATTCTCAAACTCTAATTTCAAGGACCCCACATTAGATTTGCATTAGACCACATAACTCCATTTGACAAGATGTTTATCTCTGGAACCCAAATATAAGGACATTTTTGTTATTAGGAATGATTCAGTCCAATATTGTCGGTCCATAATACCTTCACTGTACTGTAGGTATGAGATCACAGTGAAATTATGATCACATTAAAAATAGTTTTCTTGTTACATTTATTTTAATATATTGGAATGATGAAGATTAACTATCAATCATTTGGCTGGGGACCCCCTGGAACTGTGCCAAGGACCCCTAGGTCCCCAAACCCTACATTGAGATCCACTGATCTGGCAGATAAAGAACTAGAGACACCATTTATTCTTTATAGTTAGTGACTCGATTTATAGTGGCTCATAGGAATTAGACTACGTGACAACCAGGAATAGTTTGGTGACCACCGGAGAGACGTGTGACAGCCGGAATGTAGACGGCATACCGGGAGCAGTATGGGTTAGTGCCCCTGCCTGTGTCTTCCGTGAGGAAGAAGCCCAACAAACCCACTGTGAGGCCTTTAGGAGGGCCATTCAAGCAAACCGCAAGTGGAGATAATACCATTTGACGGCCCAATCTAGTGGTATCGGCCCAAGGAACCATCATGCCAGAAGGAAATGTTTGGATCGGGATGGTGCAGAGGATCTGGTACAGCGCTCAGGTCCTGGACCTGGTGAGACGAAGGAGGAGCCCGGCCAGGAGGCCACCCACAGAGCCTAGTCCCTCCACGTGCCAGAGCCTCCCCCGAGTTCCGGCAGAGTAGTTCTGGAGAAGCGGACTGATTGGCCCTGTCTTTCCCTATAGGACTGACCGTGGGACGTAAGTTGGGGCTTGATCAACCCCGGCTGGGTCACCTGGGCGAGGGTGTATGTTGCGAGACCCGAAACACTCTATGACCCCAGGCATAGGGTGGATCGGGATGGCTCCAACACTGATGATACATCCCAGGTGCATCCATGTGATGTATTCTTTATAGTTTATATGATTGATATAATGATGTCTGTTTAGTGCATCTCATGTGTTTGGTAGTTGAAGAAACTCAACATTTAAAAGTACTGAAATATCATTCATTAGTAAACACTCCCCCATTCTGTGTGCGGTTTAAAGGGCCTTGATCAGCCAAATCCTGAAAAAGACAGGAGACGAGATTTTACAAACGTATTTTAAGCATTATCATCTCAACACCATAAAGAGTCTCCAAATCCCTATCTGCAGATTTTCACTCTAATTTAAAAAAATAGGGATCCTTTAGTTTAGGGTGTTTCAGGGGGACCCTAGCTAACCACATGAACGCAACCCTATTCTGGGCATGTCATAATAGGCAAAAAAGTTAACAAAGTGGTTAATATATCATCAAAATTATGACTTTTTTTACTTTTGGAAAATAACTATTTGAAAATAGCATAGCATTTACGAAAAAAATCTGAACATGTGTTAACAACACAGATCACAGATCATCACTTTATTTTATTCACCAACAAAGTAGAATCACCTTTTTTATCATCTAAACTGTCCATTATATTACACAAAATATTTTGTATCACTTTAGAAATGAACCATTAACATCTTGAGGTTTGCTTTCTTTGGTGAAGACAAAACAGTCAGAATGTTGATGAAGACATTGAAACTTGTGTCTATGTAAATATCTCTGATGATGGCCCATCATCACCATGGTGTCTTTTGTTATGCGCCTTTCACATTGAAATAGCCCTGACTGCAGTTAACTGGAGGAGAGCTGAGAGCAGGTGGGAGGAAGTGTTTCTCCACTCACAGACAAAGGGGAGGTGTTACTGTATAGTCCCACATCAACACACTGTCTAGTTTTTTACAAATGCACTATATGCGCAGAAGGACTACGTTCAGTGAGAGACAGGTCAACACACAGTGAACAGCTACACAAACCCAGCAGCTTGTCAGCACTATACTGCACCATTATTTACTGCATATCAATGAACATAATAATTATTAGATGAATATTAATGAATATGAGTTGTCAAATCCTGACAAATGTGGACAGACACAGTGAGCTCATATTGTACTACCAGTAACTGATTAAGTAAATGAGCTGGAGGGAATACTGCTAAACAAATAATAATAAAAATAAAATAAAAATTCCATATCCATCACAAGAAACTATTAATGTTTATTTTATTCAGTCATGTTGATATTGTCAGATTATGTTATCCGTTGCTTTAGTATCCTTGTCATAATGGATTAAGGTCCTTACACACCGGGGCGATTTTTTTGATGCGAATAATACGTTTTTTTTAAAAAACCTTATAAAGTCAATGCAAGCTTCCAAACCAGTTTCGTGGAGCGAAAAAAGCGTCTTTTAATTATTCGGAACGAGTCCGAATTTTGCGTATATTCGCATATTCGCCGGTGTGTAACCGCCTTTAGACTGAATGATCATGTTTTATAGTAAGGCATCCCCCCTATATGAGTCCTCATGTGTATTTTTAGATTAATTTTCTGAGCAAAGCCTTTACCACATACTGTTCAAGCAAAGGTCTTTTCGCCTGTATGAGTCCTCATGTGTTTTGTTAGACTACCCGTCTGAGTAAAGCCTTTACCACAAACTTTACAAGAAAAGGGCTTTTCACCTGTATGAGTCCTCATGTGTCTTGTTAGATCACCCTTGTTAAGACAGCCTTTACCACATACTTTACAAGAAAGGGGCTTTTCACCTGTATGAGTCCTCATGTGTGTTTTTAGACTACCCGTCTGAGTAAAGCCTTTACCACAAACTTGACAAGAAAAGGGCTTTTCACCTGTATGAGTCCTCATGTGTGTTTTTAGATCACCCGTCTGAGTACAGCCTTTACCACAAACTTTACAAGAAAAGGGCTTTTCACCTGTAAGAGTCCTCATGTGTGTTTTAACTTGTCCCATCTGAGTAAAGCCCTTACCACAAACTGTACAAGCAAAGGGCTTTTCCCCTGTATGAGTCCTCATGTGTGCTTTTAGATAACTCTTTTGAGCACAGCCTTTACCACATACTGTACAAGAAAGGGGCTTTTCACCTGTATGAGTCCTCATGTGTGTTTTTAGATCACCCTTGTGAGCACAGCCTTTACCACATACTGTACAAGAAAAGGGCTTTTCACCTGTATGAGTCCTCATGTGTCTTGTTAGATGACCCTTGTGAAGACAGCCTTTACCACATACTTTACAAGAAAGGGGCTTTTCACCTGTATGAGTCCTCATGTGTGTTTTAACTTGTCCCATCTGAATAAAGCCCTTACCACAAACTGTACAAGCAAAAGCCTTTTCCCTTGTATGAGTCCTCATGTGTGCTTTTAGATCACTCTTTTGAGCACAGCCTTTACCACATACTGTACAAGAAAGGGACTTTTCACCTGTATGAGTCCTCATGTGTGTTTTTAGATCACTCTTTTGAGCCCAGCCTTTACCACATACTGTACAAGCAAAGGGCTTTTCCCCTGTGTGAATCATTGTGTGTCTCTTCAGATGTGACTTAAAATTAAATATTTTGTCACACTCTGTACAACTAAAACTTTTCCTCTCTCCGTGACTCCTCATGGAGTGAGTTTGT
Organism: Gymnoscopelus braueri; assembly: GCF_963280865.1. Classification (NCBI taxonomy): domain Eukaryota; kingdom Metazoa; phylum Chordata; class Actinopteri; order Myctophiformes; family Myctophidae; genus Gymnoscopelus; species Gymnoscopelus braueri. The sequence continues at coordinate 87,738 of NW_027660542.1, read as the reverse complement.
TTCGACGATTTCAAATCCTGGGACAGCTTGTGCTGTCCTCCCACATTTTGTGTCTTGTGTGATTTCAATGTTTTTAAAGCTGACTGATCTCCCCTAGTCTCCTCCCACTCATCACTGTCTTCAGTGTCCGATTCAGAACAGTGTGAAGAGAGGAGCTGGTCATCACTAGTTGGTTGTGATGTTCCACAGTCCTCTAGATCAGCTTGTGTTTTCATGTGTTCAGTTGAGGTGCTGGCTACAGGCTCTGTCTCTCTGTTTTCATCATCATCTTCACTTTTCACTGCTAGTAATGTCAACGTTGACCCACCAGCCTCTTCTGGTCTTTGAAGTAACTCCTCCTGTTCCTCTTTAATCTGTGGAAGGTGTGGTTCCTCCTGGACCAGACTGAAACTCCACTCCTCTTCAGGTAAAACCTCCTCTTTACACACAGGGGCGTGCAGGAAGTCTAGGAAAAACATACAAAAAGACTCTATAAAAGGTTTGAATCCATTATCTCTTGACTGCACTCTGTGCTGTAAATAGTGTGGCCGTAGTTTGTTTACATTGCAGCTCTCAGAGAATATGCGAGACGAGCTGAATGAGATGCGGTCCCTATTATTTTGAAAGTAATAACTTGCTTATATTAGATCAGTGAGTCTTTTGCAGCAGGTTAGTTAATACTGAAGTAGAATTAACTGCACAGCTTCAGTGAACCCATTCATAATTTTACAACCGAACCATCGTCCAATTCATGGTACATTTAGATAGATGCAGGGGTCCATGCATCAATGTAGTCACATTGTAAATGCTTAAATCAATATTCATATCGGTTCATCTTTACACCCTCAGTACCGGCCCACTTTCACCAAAAAATGTAATAAAGAAAGAATGAATGCTTGAAACTTACTGAGATCCAGGTGGTCTTCAGGTTCCTGTTTAATGTGGTCTTCAGGTTCCTGTTTAATAGAAACAGTCCTGGCTGGAGAACTGATCTTCACCTGCAGACTGGACTCCACACACTGGTCTGGAATGAAGGAGTACCGTACACACTTTAAGAATAAGGACTTTAATAATAAGGACGTTGATGTGACATTAATAAGGATTAGACTATGTAGAAACTATAAGATATTCATCATATTACATTTTATAAACAGCCTAAAGCTCCTGTATAAAACTGAACCAGAATTGATTCATATTATAAACCAGAATGTTTAATAATAAAAAAAACAATTATAAATCTAAACTCAAAATAAAATCTAGCAAGCAGTATTTTTTTATTTCATATTTGAAACAACCAATCAGTTTGATAACAGATTTATGATCCTGAAATAGAAGTAGGTAAAATATTGTTGCCGGCAGGTGGAAACCTCTTATTTTCAAAACTGTTACTTTTCAGAATTCTAATTCAAATAGTAGCAAAAATAGCAGATCAAAAGCTTGTAAATCTGCTATCTTGGCTACTTTTGTTTGACACTGTAGTATGATAAATTAGGGTATTAATGTAAATAAAAACCCAAAAAAAACCCAACGATCTGTAAAAAAATAAAATAAACAGTGAGAATCACGTAGATCTCAGGATTCACATGGGAACCAATGATGATCTCTGACTCCATGTGATCACATGGATTAAACTCCATCGTGGCAACGGATTTCAATCAATTGGATTCCATAACTCTGTGTGTGTGTGTGTGTGTGTGTGTGTGTGTGTGTGTGTGTGTGTGTGTGTGTTACAGAAATGATCACAGCAATATGTGAGCAGGGCTGATGATTTGGGCATCAACTCGGATCAACTCAAACAGTAGAAAACAGCAAATTAAATGCGATTTTTTTTTCTTGTGTTTTTCGTTTTTTTTCCTTCATATTAACACAGTTCGAATGTTGAAGAAGGTTTGTATCCCAAAAGATAGTCATTTTAGAATCATTAAATGGTTAAATTTGTATGGCAAAGTAGGCTGCTTTATTGCGAGTCTGTGTGTTATTTTGGGGGGTGGAGAGACACTTGGCCGAGATTTGCATCGTGGTTTCGATTGGTCATGGCTAGGCATTGTTCTCCGGTTTTACTCTGAGCACCGCCTATCTTCCCACGATGAGCCAGCGTTGCCAGGTATTTTCATTATAAGTTAAACCCCCAAGATTTTGAAATAGCAGATCTACAAGCTCACAACGCGTCACTTGCGATGCGACGCGTTGTGAGCTTGTAGATCTGCTATTTTCAAATAGCCGATGTATACAGTAGGTTTAAAGTGCTCATGTGGCCCACTGTCGCTTCTTTTGGGCTCGTTTTCCTAGACCTGGTTGCTTATTTCTCTCACAGAACTGGCAACTGGAACAGGCAACTGGTGTTGCTAAACTTGCTGCGCACAGCGAAAGTCGCTGTGATCTGCTCAGCAGAAAGGATTATTCATTCATTTTCAATGTTACAAAAACACCCCAAACCAAAGAAATTACGTTGCTCACATGTTGCAAACACAGCAGCTATAGGTGAGGGCGGCCCCAGCTAAACAACAGGCCGCTCGACGTTCGTTTGTATGGAAGAATTTCACTGAAGATTGGACAAAAACAATGGTGGTCGTGGAGTAACAAGGCTAGTAGCTTAATAAGCATTGTTAGCTTGTCGTCAAGCGTCATGGTTGAACTTACACCTGGTGTTTGCATTTCTCCATTTACAACACGTACATCTACATAAACGTTCAGATTTCAAATATAAAGTGCTTATCTCATGGCCACAGGTATTATAATTATGTACGGGTCCTCATAAGTACCCGTATCTTCCGTATCGTTCAATAAAAGGCATTTTGATCCGATTGGTGGCCATTGTCTCAGTTTTTTTCAACTACGTGGCCGTAGCGGTTGGGGGGTGTATTGCACTCTGATACATTTTAACTCTATGCGAAAATGGCCGCGGATCGGATTGAAATGCTTTTCATTGAACAATACGGAAGATACGAGTACTTATGAGGGCCCGTACATAATTATAACACCTGTGGCCATGAGATAAGCACTTTATATTTGAAATCTGAACGTTTATGTAGATGTATGAGTTGTAAATGGAGAAATGCAAACACCAGGTATTATTAATAGGTAAACCTCGACTATAGTTGACTACCAGTGGGTCAAATTTAGTGGTGGAAGAAGCACTCGGTGGTAGCAATACCACAATATATAAAAATACTCTGTTACAAGTAAAAGGCCTGTGCTCAAAATGTTACTTGAGTTCAATCAAAGTAAAAGTACTAAAATGTTTGAAAATAGCTGATCTACAAGCTCACAACGCGTCACAATGCGCATTGTGAGCTTGTAGATCGGCTATTTTCAAATAGCCTATGTATAAAATACCTAAAAAAAACAAACTAGTTCAATTCTCCTCTCTTTTTTATTCTTATGATTTTTTCCCCCAGATGATCTACTGGCTTAAAAATGTCAGAGTTCTTCTAGGTTACTTTATTCTTCCCTTTGGGAATTTTGTCCTGGTTTATGTCCAGCTGCCACATAAAGATACATACAATCGTACTGTTTCACTGTACATTTAGAAATTTAAAAGAAGGTCTGTCTTGTCTAGTGTTGACAGCTAACCTAGTGTTAGCTGTCACCTCTGTAGGGGAGTGGTTATGGGTGGGGGAGTGATTAGGGGTGGGATTAGGGGTGGAGTTGAGTACCTATAGAGCACCGAAGTCTGATGTAATTTACTCATCCTATCTAGGTTGCGGTTTATTTCCCCCATTCAGAATTCCCATAGACTTGTTTAATATCGCGTCAAATAAGAACTGTGTTCCAAAAATAAACAAATGACCCCGGCGGTTTGACTCATATGGATATGAAGCATCAACTGACGGTGAGAAAACGCTAATGTTACTGTGGCCAAATTAGTTACATTTTCGCCAGAAATAGACTTTATCAAATATGAGTGACTGACTATCATAAACGATACAGCGACACCTCCCTGACAATATCGCCGGGACAGTTTGTTTATTTTTGGACCACAATTCTTATATGAGACGATTCTAAGATGACCCAATGTTATTCTCCACTAGACCATACCCGGTGAAGTGCGCAGTCGAAAGTAGTTGCAAACGTGGGGTTATTGCACGTCCTGTGGCGCGTCCCCCGCGCGCCCCGTCGCCTTCTTTTCATAGACCTTGTTGCTTGTAGGGCTCGCTTCGTTTGGGCTCGTTTTCATACACCTTGCTGCTTGTTTCTGGCGCGAAACCTGGCAACCCTGCTCTCCCATTGTTTGACACATAAACGCTAATAATAAGCTGAGATTTGATTAAATTGGAAAAAGGGCAGTTAAGTTCAGATGGTAATGGTCAATGGCTGTATGCAAATTCAGATCAATTGCTCCAGGCAGTGAGGATAATCGGGCACACAGTTTTGCTGACACGAAGACACGATGGGCAGAGAGGTTAAAATTATAGGAGGATAGAGAAATTACTCCCGCAACCCAGGGGATGAACGAGTGACGTCAGGACTTCAGTACTCTATTGTCCCTCCCATTGTCACACCCATTTCTGGGCCACTGAGGTGTTGAACACTTTGGGATCTTTGCAAAGCAATTTCTCTGCTTTGGGATTTAAGGTTCAACAAGATTCAATCTTTTTCAAATATGTTCCAATTTCAACGAATGTTACATCATATGAAAGCTTATATTCTGTAAACATGGAAAATGCCCCCTTGCTGCCTAAAGCATTGTACCCGCTCACATATAGGATGAGGACTTAAACCCAGTCATCAAAACAGAGCATACTGGCTGGTCTATTGACCTGCAAGCAATGATCAAACACTGTGTCATACCTGCAGTGTGTAGTTTGATGTTGTGTTTGTAACACACATACCTGCAGTGTGTAGTTTGATGTTGTGTGTGTAACAGATATACTTGCAGTGTGTAGTTTAATGTTGTGTATGTAACAGACATACCTGCAGTGTGTAGTTTGATGCTGTGTACTAGTGATGAGCGGGCCGACCCGTAACCCACGGGACCTGCGGGTCAACCCACGGCGCGGGTGGGTCGAGTCAGGATTTCAGAGGCAATTATGCGGGCTGCGGGTGAGTGGGTCAGCCGCTCTCACACGCAAAAAAAAAATAAAAAAATCACATGCTCTTGTTTTGTCTTTATTCCTAATAAGAATAAGAATAATAACAATAAAACAGTTTGAATACACTTGGGGTGTATACCTGAAGATTATTTTCCTTCATGATTTTACCGATTTTTTTTTTTACCGCGGGTCGCGGTGCGGGTTGAGCCATAGATTTATATATGGGTTCGCGGGGCGGGTTGAGGCGGGTTGCGTTCCGTGGCGGGGCGGGTCATGAAAAAACCCGACCCGCACATCACTATTGTGTACGTAACAGATATACTTGCAGTGTGTAGTTGTATGTTGTGTGTGTAACAGACATACCTGCAGTGTGTAGGGACGGGCGGTCCCTATTATTTTGAAAGTAATAACTTGCTTATGTTAGATCAGTGAGTCTTCTGCAGCAGGTTAGTTAATACTGAAGTAGAATTAACTGCACAGCTTCAGTGAACCCATTCATAATTTGACAACCGAACCATCGTCCAATTCATGCTAAATTTAGATAGATGCAGGGGTCCATGCATCAATGTAGTCACATTGTAAATGCTTAAATCAATATTCATATCGGTTCATCTTTACACCCTCAGTACCGGCCCACTTTCACCAAAAAAATAAAGAAAGAAAGAATGCTTGAAACTTACTGAGATCCAGGTGGTCTTCAGGTTCCTGTTTAATGTGGTCTTCAGGTTCCTGTTTAATAGAAACAGTCCTGGCTGGAGAACTGATCTTCATCTGCAGACTGGACTCCACACACTGGTCTGGAATGAAGGAAGAGAATAAACACTTTGATGTAAAATGAACAAGGACTTTAATAGTAAGGACATGAATAAGATGGAATATGAAAGAGGGAACAGAGGTTGTAAAGAAGTGTTCTTTTTTTGTTGAAGCTTCTGATTCTAAAAACGATCTTAATTTGAAGCTTCAACGACGGGCCTGGATGGGGGAATAATGAGCGGCACGCACGAGCTACCGCATACGTGGTCTGTGGAACAGAGTCAAACTAAATGTAATGCCTCAACTGCTACAATTCCAAGTGCTTGTCAGGGTGGGGGATCCCCAGTTCAAATATGACTATTTTGGAGAGTCACAGCTTAAAAAGGTTGAGAACTACTGGCCTAGATGACCATGTAAACAGTTCAGATAATAACAGTACTTGGTACCTTCATGTTGATGAACCCCAATGTCTTTTTTTAAACAATTATAAATCTAATCTAAAAATATAAGAACATCTAGCAAGCAGTAATTTGTATTTGCATATTTGATATTTGTTGAACAGATTTATGATCCTGAAATAGATAACACAAGTAGGTATAATATTGTTGCTGTCAGGTGGAAACCTCTTATGTCCAAAACTGTTACTTTTCAGAATTATATATATATTCAGCCCCTCAAACTGGGACCCTAAAATAATTGAATTCAGACACGCAATGCATGTGTTCTTGGTTGACAAATTTGTAGGGAATGTTGAAAACCGGGACATATTAGTGTTTTAGATTATAATGTTTTGGGGACTCGGGACACACAGCTTGAACACGGGACAATCCCGGCCAAACCGGGATGTCTGGTTACCCTGATGGCTCCGTCAGGCTCTGTCTCTCTGTTTTCATCATTATCTTCACGTTTAAATGCTAATGTCAACGTTGACCCACCAGCCTCTTCTGGTCTTTGAAGTAGATCCTCCTGTTCCTCTTTAATCTGTGGAGGTTGTGGTTCCTCCTGGACCAAACTGGGGCTCCACTCCTCTTCAGGTGAAACCTCTTTACACACAGGGACGTGCAGGAAGTCTAGGAAAAATATATAATGAGACTCTATAAAAGGTTTGAATCTTGTTACTCCGAGTCAACAGATTACTCTTTGCCCACATCTTCCAAACATTGTATTCGATGGTGCACTAACTGTGCTCTGTGCTGTAAATAGTGTGGCAGTTGTTTATTTACATTGCAGCGCCCTCATAGAACAGTGGTTCTCCAACCATCGTTCTCAACCTTTTCAGGCCATGGCCCCCCAAAATAATCATGTTTGAGCTGGGGACCCCCCACCCTGACAAGCACTAGGAATGTAGGAGTTGCAGCATTACATTTAGTTTGACTCGGTTCTACAGAGTCAAACGCGAGGCGTTGTGAGCTTGTAGATCGGCTATTTTCACAATGTTTTGCCTCTTTCTTTAATTATTTGACGATTTGGCCAATGTTTGACCAGTTTTTATTAGAGCCCGACCGATATATCGGTACCCGATATGGCCTTATTTGGTTATATCGGATCATATCGTATCAGTGAAATTTCTCACCGATATGAAAAAAAAAGACCGATATGAAAGGAAAAAAAAAGGTTTGCTCAAAAAGCACTTTGCTGGTGTAATGATATATTTTGTCCAGCAGAGCGCACTGGGCTTGTAGATCTGATACTTTCAGTAGGCCTACCATACTCTACTACTCTACACAACAGCAAACTAAACAAACATTGTCGACCAAAGCAGCTTCAACCAGCGGATACTTTTCCCAGATGCGACGGTAAATTTGTTCAATCTGATGACTGGTTCAGCCCAAAACATGCCAGTCCAAATAATTGTGGATTGTCCTATAATAATAATAACGATAGGCTGAGGTGAGGCTATACTCACTTCTATTTTAGCGTCGTCATTTTGGCTTAGTTTGTTACGCCTCAAACAAAAACAACACCACCACAGCTGTGTTAATTAATTGTCTACAGCAGGTTTGCGTATTAAGTAAAAGTATCAATACTGTAATATAGAAATAATCTGTTAAAAAAAAATCAGTAAAAGTAAAAGAACAAAAGTTTTGGTATCAAAATGTACTTAAAGCAGAGTCCTGCACGGGTCCAATGTTGAGAACCCGCGCTGCCCGTCAATAATCAGATCTGCAGAGTAGACCCACCCGTCACCCGTGGCCGTGATTATTTCAAAATACGAACCAGAATCGCCCGCGGCCGCCCGTCAAATAATGGACCTGTTGTCCGCCCGTTTATCCGTGATTATTTGCAGAGTAAAATGGAAATAGCCTACAGACAGTCACTCAATTAAGGTGTGTTGAAATGTGTTGAAAGGGATAGCATAGCAGCCTTCAACAATAGAGCTACATTCAGTGGTCAGGTTCGTTCAGAAATCAAGTGAAGACGGAGGAGCGAGCTTTGGCCACACGCGCGAACGCGCACATAGTATACGCACTACGCATGTGTCATTGTTTACATTGTCATGTCAGATGGTTTTAATTTGAAGGTTTAACAGGATGTTCAATGTGTTTTTGAGAGTTAAGATTACTGACCGGCGTGCTCCATGCTGTTGTGCTGTGTTAAGTTACACAAGTGACGTTGTTTGGGCGGAGACAGTGCTCTCTGATTTTCACAATAAAATGTTACCTACCCGCGTTTAGTTCAGAACCGCCCGTCAGTATATTTTACACCAGTTTTCACCCGTTAAACGATTGCAGGACTCTGACTTAAAGTACAAAGTAGAAAGTACTACTCATTATGCAGAATGTCCTGTTTAACAAGTTTTCAAATGTATAAAAATCTTTGGAAAATAGCAGATCTACAAGCTTGTAAATCTGCTATTTTCAAATGGCAGAAATGTATATAGGGCTGAAGTGGGTGTTTTGTTTATAATATTCTAGATCTTAATCTACAAAGTAACTAGTAACTAAAGTTTTCAAATAATTGTAGTGGAGTAAAAGTATAATATTTGCCTCTGAGATGTAGTGGAGTAGAAGTAAAAGTGTTGAAAATTGGAAATACTCCATTGAAGTAAAAAAAATACCTCAACATTTTACTTAAAATTTTCCTAAGTACAGTACTTGAGTAAATGTAAAAAAAACAAAAACAGAAAAGGCCTATTTTCATTCCAGCAAATTTTATTAGCTGGAATGAAAATAGGCCTTTTCTGTTTTTTTTTACAATATCGGTTGCATATCGGTTATCGGTGACCGATATAATCCAAACCTCTCTAAAATCGGTTATCGGTATCGGTCACAAAAATCCATATGGTCGGGCTCTAGTTTTTATAGTATAGTTGAGGGTTCGAGGCCTATCAGGCGCGAAACCTCTTTGAAACTGCCCCGTTTCTTCCGCCGTTTTTGCAGTTCTGGCCTAACCGTGTGGTCACTTTTTACGAAACTCGGCAATATGGTAGAGGGCTATGCCAAACGGCCACGGCCCGAAACACATCACAACCATTGGCCAAAGGGTGGCGCTGTAGCACTCAATTGAAAATGCCAACTTTGAACAGGTACAACTCATGCCCTGTTTGACCTACAGTCATGAAACTTTTGACCTCTGACGTTTAGATCTCCCACCATTTTGAATTATATGAAAAGCAGTTAAAATGAAACTCCTCCTGGGATTTTTGAGCAATCTGCACGAAACGTTTTACACATGAACTTTGGACCTATACCAACAGATTTATGGGAGTGGGTTTTTTCTAAGTGAAAACGTTAAGCTTTTATGAGCCAAATAATATTGCAGTTTTATGACAATTATTCATCTGCCCCTAACACATACATGCAGACTCACATTTGTTTGAAACTTTGCAGTAATGTAGAGGGTCATTCCAAATATCACTGAAACCAATCTTACTCCAATTGGTCAAAGGGGGGCGCTATAGCAATTTGTTTTAAATGCAAACTTTAAACAGGCAAAAGTCATGCCTTGTTTGGCCGACAGCCGTGAAACTTACTTACACATGTGCCTTGACTCATGAGGAACACATCTATCACTTTGACCAGTAAGCTCCGCCCTTAGATTTTCCGCCATATTGAGCAGTTTGAAAAACATTTAAACCCAGGATTTCTGAGCAATTTGCGTGAAACTGTGTCATCTGTGTGAACTACTTTTTCACCAGTTCAGGTCTGTTGGTCCAATGGCTGATTGGTAAACCATATGCCTTGCAACCACAGGGTCGCCGGTTCGAGTCTCACCTCATGCAGACTTCATCTCAATTGCATTGCACACAACATGACTGTATCAATGAATAAATGTGCAATTGTTAAATATAACATGAAACGCTTATTTGAGGGTAGTTATTTTCAATGTATGACATACTTCATTCCCCCTTTTGTTTTGTTTTGTTGGATTCTCCTATCTCACTGATTAAGGCTGTGGATTGAATAGAAAATGTTAGCCTCTTGTTCCGAAGGTCCCCGGTTCAAACCCCACTCATTACAGTTTACATTTAAATTGCATTGTACAAAACATGACCCTGTTAATTCAGTGCAATTTTTTTTAAATAACATGAAATGCTTTTTTGAGAGTAGTTGTTTTTTATGTATGACAAACTTTCTTGTGAAAATAGCCGATCTACAATCTCACAACTTTTCAGATAGCAACGCGTTGTGAGCTTGTAGATCGACAATTTTCACTAGTTTCCATTCCGAGGGGACAAAACAAATCTTTATTGGTAAATGTTTTGTGAACCAGTGATCTAGAGTAGTTAGCGAAACAGAGGCTTGGTTCATAGCGGACGGAAAAACCTATAGATATCAACAGACACCATCAGGGAGGCCATATCTCTAGCTCAATGAGAAGAGAGGCAGCCTACGAATCCATAGGTCGCTGGTTCGATCCCTGTCCCCAACAATGCGTTGAGATGATCATCATATGGAATTCTTAGTTTTACAAATAGTGTTTCTTGAGGTTAGGTCGTTGTTTTACTGTGGTTAAGGTTAGTGAGGGTGGGTGTAGAAAAGAGTCATCTAGTCAGCAACCTTCCCCCTATTCCCATGGATTGGATCCACCCCTCTCACCTGCTCTCACTCATCACCAATCACACCTGTCTTCACTCACAACTCATGAGTGGCCTGGTGGCTTTTTCTTTGAAATAATGTGTAGTTTTTCAAATATTTAACTTTAAGCGCCCAATGCCACGTTATTGGCCATGGCCATTTAAAGGGTAGCAACATTAACAAACAAATGAGTCTATACCTGTAACAATGCTCTATACACCAGGGAACTAGATTACTCATATGCTGTGTTGCTTTTGCCAGGATTCAATCCCATGACCTTGCGGTTCAGAGTCAAGAGCTCTTCCAACTGAGCTACCCAGACACAAGACACGATATACATTGACATTTGATGAACGTGCAACTTTTGCACTACAGATCTTTTTTACATCACTCTCCGATTTAATCAAAAAAAATCTAAGGTGTGTGATATATACATTTTGAGTTAAGACCATTAATATCAACCCATGTCCCTCTGCACTCTAGCAATCAGTGCACCTGGTGATACCTAGCCTGTCAGTCATTGGCTCCTCAATGGTGCTGAAAAGTGTACATGTACATTTACTCAAGTACCAATACAAGTGCTTACAATGCACAATACAATTTTGAGGTACTTTTACTTTACTTTCCATTTTTGTTACTTCTACTCTACTACAATTACAGCATATGACAGCTTAAGTTACTTGTTACTTTGCAGATGTACTTGTTACTTTGCAGATGTAATTATTAATACAACACCTACAGTAACCACATACAGCTGATCTACAATGTGAAGCGTTATGAGCTTGTATGTATATAATAAGCAATCCATGCTGTATGATAACTTACCACACATGAAATCCAATTGTCTATCCAATGGCTTGAGTCAGTACACTGTCTACCTGCAAGTCTGTAGGTCCCTCGTTCAAACCCCAATTTAACTACCGTAATTTTCGCACTATAAGGCGCACCTGAGTATAAGCCGCAGCAGCTAAATTGACTGATTGGTACATATATAAGCCGCACCGGACTATAAGCCGCGGGTGTTTTAATGTTTAATTACCATATGTAAGGGTTCGTGCACAGAGGGGATTGTCGGGAAAGAAATGACTGTTTGGGGAAGCTCCCATTTATTAACATTTCAACAAACAAGTTGCATATTTGCATAGTATTCAAGTGTTACCATTTAGTGCAATAGTAGCTACAGAACATGTGCTGTGTAAACTGTACTGTATGTATCACATAGCGTTTCAGACACACAAACTTTTCAACTTTCAAACTTAAACGGTGCGCTCCCAGCGCACGTACCTGCAGTGATCTACAGCAGTGGTTTTCAACCCGTGGTACGGGGACCACCAGTGGTCCTTGAGGGAGTGCTAGGGGTTCCCCAGCAAAATTTGTTAATAGCGTCACAATCATTTAACCACTTAGCTTTGGCTATTCAAAAATAGCAGATCTACAAGCTCATAGCCCAGCACCGAGTGCCTTGCTATGAGCTTGTAGATCTGCTATTTCTGAAGCTCATACATAGAAAGCTCAACATTTTAAATTGGGGGTTTTAAAACCGCGTTTTAAAAAACATTTTAAAACCGCGGACAAATGTGTATCAATTTAGGGGTCCTTGGCATGAAAAAGGTTGAAAACCACTGATCTACTGTACATTATAGCCTACAGTAGTACCATAACAAAAAACAAAAGCTTACAGCGCTTGATGAGGCAATATCAATGGCTAAATTAAAGTGTTTTTTTTTTTAGTGCAAAAAAAAGTGACTGTAACACCTAAAGCCTAAAGGTGCAGTAAGTAACACGGCTGGCTAAAATATATCGTAATCAGCCAGCCTACCAGAAAAGTCATTACCGGTAATCCTCGTCCATTAATCCTTTTAGGCCACGGTGCAGTAACACAGGTGTAACCAGAAAAGTCAAGTACCGTAATTAATCCTCATCTTCGTCTTCATCCTGAGTACTAAAACCAGCAAAGTCCTCATCTTCAGTGTCGGAAACGAACAGGCTCAGGATGGCTTCGTCAGCCACTCTCCTCTCGAGTTCGTTGTCCCTCTCAAAACCAACGAACTCCTCTTCATCACTGTCGGAATCGAACAGCCTCTGAAGGGCCTCAGCTGTGGCGGCGTCCTCCTCCTCATCACGCAGCGGTAGCAGTCCAGCCTTTCGGAACCCGTTGGAGATCGTGGATGTTTTGACACTCCTCCACGCTGTCAGGACCCACTCGCAGACTTGAGCGAAAGTTGCTTTTCGCATGCGACCAGTTTTGGTGAAGGATTTATCGCCGCTAGTCATCCACGCCTCCCACTGAACGCGTAGTGCCACTTTGAATGCACGATTCACACTGATGTCGAGTGGCTGCAGATGCTTCGTTGTGCCCCCGGGAATCACAGCTGGAATTGAATTTGTGCTCTTGATGGCTGCTTTCACAGAATCTGTTATATGGGCCCTCATGCTGTCCAAAACGAGCAACGCTTTTTTTTGGCGAAAGAATCCTCCAGGGCGCTTGACGTAGCACTCATTCAGCCACTCCTTCATGACGCTTTCCATCATCCACCCTTTCTTGTTGACTTTAAAGCAGATGCCGTTCGGGATTTTTTCTTTTGGCATAGTGATCCGCTTAAAGATCACCATTGGCGGAAGCTTTAATCCAGATGCTGTGCAGCCCAAGACACAAGTGAAATTCGTCCTCTCGTGGCCAGTGGTTCTCAACGTGATGGACGATTCACCTTTCTTGTTAACCGTCCTAGTGAGAGGCAGGTCAAACGTCAAAGGCACTTCATCCATATTTATGATCTGGTCCGGTCCGATGGAATATTCTCGAATCTTTCTTTGTGTGAATTCGCCGAAGTTTGTTATTTTTTCCTGGTAGTCGGGAGGGAGTTGCTGACACACAGTCGTCCGCGCCCTGACGGACAGTCCCTTTCGTCTCATAAATCTAAAGCACCAGGATGGTCCACCTCTAAAGTTTTCAATCTTCATTTCGGTGGCGACTGTTTTAGCTTTCAGTCGGATCTGCACGGTGGAAACACCTCGGCCGTCTGCTCTCTGTGTGTTCAGCCAATCTTCAAGAAAGTCTTCAAGTTCGGGCCATCTGCTTTTATTACCTCTGAAAGCTTTCTTCGTCTTTTTGCATTGAGACAGTTCTTCACTCTGGCGTCTCCAACGTCTCACCATTGACTCATTGACGTCAAGGGTACGTGCAGCAGCTCTATTTCCTTCTTTTACTGCCAGATTGACTGCCTTTAACTTAAACGCTGCATCATATGCAATTCTACGTTTGCTTTCCATGACGGTTTGTGCATGAAAAGTTCCTTTGCCACAAACTGTCTCGCTCTGTAAAGTCTGTCTTGCTCTCGTTCTGTCTCTTACCACTCTCGGTTCCTTTGATTGTCCTTGTTTTTGTTGTTGTTGGCGCTGCCTGTCTCACACCTTCCGGGGCTTAACCTACCGGGGCCAGTGTTGCCATGTCCGCGTATTATAAGCGACTTTGGGCTTGTTTTTCTGTAAAGTTTTCTTGTAAAATGTTGGTCGTTGTGGGTTGCGTTTTTTTGGGGCTTGTTTCTAAAGTGTACTTGCTTAGGCTTGCTTCAAAAAATAGCATAGGCTTTAAGTGCTCATGTGGCCTAAGTTGCTTCTTTTGGGCTTGTTTTCATAGAACTGGTTGCTTATTTCTCTCGCAAAATCTGGCAACACCGGCTGGTGAATGAAATCACAGAAGACTCGTCCCTAAACACACTCGCCCCGGGTCTAATCCGGCAGCCTCTGTCCGCGAAATGAATGGGGGCCAGTATGTTTTGGGGCGAGCGTTCCAGTTACCACCGGAACGCTCGCCCAGAATCGTTTTTACTCTCTCGCTTTTGAGCCCTGAGCAGCACAGTGCACGTTAACGCCAGTCAGTCAGCGCCGTCAGCGCCATCTTCATAATAGATAAATACACATTCAGACAAAATAGAATTTAGAAATATATTATAAAAAAAAAAAAAAAAAAAAAAAAAATTTTAAGTTTTTTTTCCAAAAAAAATCCATAGATAAGCCGCACCGTTATATAAGCCGCAGGGTCGAAAAATGGGAAAAAAGTCGCGGCTTATAGTCCGAAATTTACGGTAGTCCAAATATAATTTACTGAACAAAAATCATGACTGTTAATTAATGCATGTTCACTTTTTAAAGACAAGATGAAATGGCATTTTGACAGCATTTGTTTGTCTATTTTCTGACATATGTTATTCTAGAAAAGTCTCTCTCTCTCTCTCTCTCTCTCTCTCTCTCTCTGCAGCTCTGATTACTTTTGATGCAGTAATTGTACTTTTAATTTCTTTGAGGTATTAATACAGTCTTAAAAGTCCTTAAATTGTCACTTCACTGTTATCTGGGAACCCCCTCAAAATCATGTGGGGACCCCCCTGGGGGTCCCGAACCGCAGGTTGAGAACCACTGTCATAGGCTGAGAGAGGTGAATGAGAGGCGGTCCCTATTATTTTGAAAGTAATGACTTGTAAATGTTAGATCAGTGAGTCTTCTGCAGCAGGTTAGTTAATACTGAAGTAGAATTAACTGCAAAGCTTCAGTGAACCCATTAATAATTTTACAACCGAACCATCATCTGATTCATGGTACATTTAGATCGATGCAGGGATCCATGCATCGATGTAGTCACATTGTTAATGCTTAAATCAATAACCGATTCATATCGGTTCATCTTTACACCCTCAATACCAGCCCACTTTCTCCAATAAGATAAATAAAGACAGAGTGCTTGAAACTTACTGAGATCCAGGTGGTCTTCAGGTTCCTGTTTAAGGTGGTCTTCAGGTTCCTGTTTAATATAAACAGTCCTGCCTGGAGAACTGATCTTCACCTGCAGACTGGACTCCACACACTGGTCTGGGATGAAGGAATACAATAAATACCTTTTAACAATTATTAATCTAATCTCAAAATTAAAGAAAATCTAGCAAGCAGTATTTTTTCATTTCTTATTTGAAACAGCCAATCAGTTCAATACCATATTTATGATCCTGAAATAGATAACACAAGTAGGTATAATATTGTTGCCGTCAGGTGGAAACCTCATGTCCAAAACTGTTTCTTTTCAGAATGCTAATTCAAAAAGTAGCAAAAATAGCAGATCAAAAGCTTGTAGATCGGCTATTTTTGCTGCTTTTGTGTGACACTGTAGTGTGATGAATTGGGGCATTAATTTACAAAAGAGAAAAAACATAGAAGGTTACAATATGGAGATACAAGGTTTCTGCCCGACAGCAACGATACGTAAAAAAGAGATAACACAGCTGCTATAATAGAATAGTGAAAATCATGTAGATCTCAGGATTCACATGGGAACGGTTCGTCTTTATACTACACCCTCAACAGACATACATGCAGTGTGTAGTTTGGTGTTGTGTGTGTAACAGACATACCTGCAGTGTGTAGATCGATGTCCATATCAAAATCAATGTCCAGCAGTTTGTTTTGTTTCTCCAGCAGAGTTTCTAGTGTCTCTATCTCTCTCTGGAAGAGGTTGCACATGAACTCTGCAGCCGCACTGAGGCGCTCCAACACAAACACTCTGACAAGCTTCACACAACAAACATCAGCACCACGCTGCTGTTTGTCCAAAACACACAATATCTCCTCTCCCACCGACATCATGTGTTCATTTATCTTCAGCCGTACAGACTCCATTTGACACGTTTTTACCTCCTTTATGACACGTTTTTCACTGTCACGAGATAGGAGTTATAATTAAAATATATCGGTTATGACCACGCTGACCAACTTGTTGTTGCTAGCGAAACGGAGCTATTATGGTGCGTCATGATACGCACTTAATACTTCCGGGGCAACATGTTTCACACATGCGCACATTACATGGTCAAGGAACTGTTGCCATAATGCCTTTCGCCACCTGGTGGAGGGGGTGTGTAACTGTCACTGAAAAAAGAAAGAAAGACGTCCACTCCTGGGGACTTGTTTCCATTGTGGTCCTATGTATTCAATTCATCAACAGAGGAAGACAAAGGGAAAAAGGTGGCAGTGTATGAGCCCTCATTTCAATTTGGGAATTAATATCTAACTCCTAAGATAGATAGATACAGTAGAAAGATAGATACAGTAAGTAAAGTGTGTGTGTGTGTATCAAGCCTGTCTCACGTCATAAACCCTTCAATCACATACGCCCACGATCTTAATGGAACAACTAAGCGGCCTATTTAAGCAGACTGACAGTCATTCTACATGCTCAACAAGGTCACCAGAGATTTCGACCCAGGACGATTCGACCCGGACCATTCGACCCGCTTTCGACCCGCTTGGACCTGACATTTCGACCCGGACCGCGAGAGAGAGAGAAGGAGAGAGAGAGAGAGAGAGACAGAGACGTAATAATAATAATATGTACATTGATTTACCAAACAATTATTATTTGTCTGTCAGGGTGAAACAAGCCCAAAGGCTTTCAAGCACAGCCATTGAGATAAAGTATAGTTTTGGACCATGACGGAGGCGCACCGAATCAGCAGACCTTGAGGCCAAGGAGTCGCGCCCGAGCGCCTCCAGGCGCGAGTGCCCGCGACGACCGGCCGATGGTCTGCTATTCGACTAAGCGCCGTCCGAGTTATGTACCGATAGGCACAGAATCGTAAATAATATTGGTGGGGACTGCGTTACACAAACGCAGCACACTCCCAAAGCTGGCGCCGCCGGCAGCTCCGCGGAGCTGTAAGGCATACATTATTATTTCATTTAGAAAAGAAGGTTTACAAAAAAACTTATTTAAAAAAAAGTATGCAACTGGGGGAGCATGCTTACAATATTTACTCTTAAATATACTCAGGACCTCACCGTCACCTTGTACCTTCAGGACCTCACCACCGTCACCTTGTACTCTACTACCCTCTAGGGGTTACACAGATAATTCGACCCGGTACATTTGGGTCGAGCTGACTCAAATTCGCGGCTGGGCGAATTGTCCTGGGTCGAAATCTCTGGTGACCCTCAACAACATACTCTCTCCACTACCACTACTGCCAGCTCATCAGTGACCAAACTCCCACCACCTTCCCAGCCATCGGTACAACAACCTAGTCTGATCCTCTTTTTTTTTTCACGGAACGCTCGGCCCCAGCGGTTCGTGTATTCCTGTATTCATTTTACTGAGGTTAGGAATAAGTCTAGGGTTAGGCATAGTTTTACTGAGGTTAAGGTTAGGAATAAGTCTAGGGTTAGGCATAGTTTTACTGAGGTTAAGATTAGGAATAAGTCTAGGGTTAGGCATAGTTTTACTGAGGTTAAAGGGATATTTCACTTTCAAAAAAACGTTGGGTCATTTTATCGTCTACTCAGGCTTTTGTCAGCCCCCCAGACCGTTTTTAAGTTGCTTGATTCAGTATTTAGATATTTGATATTCATTTTATCAGACACGCCCCCTTCCTATACAAACCCATTATAACTTCAAACTCCATTTTAACCATGTTAGATTAATCAAAAACACCCTTCCTTGGTTCTGGTGACTCACCCTGCCCTCCTAATATGCGAGGGGTGTTTTTTCGATAACTTTTTTCATTTTTAAAACATTTTCTTTTTTGAAAATGAAAAAAAATTAAATACAAAAAAAAGAAAAAGGCCTTGTTCCATCCAGGCGCTGCCGGGCTCAATGATCATCCTAACTTCAATCCCGCGTTTTACCAAATTCACTATCTCCATGCCCGGAATGTTACCGATCATGATGGCTACAATGCCGGTAGCGTCAGAATGTGCCATGTTAGTTGTGCTGTTCCCACTCCGGTCATCATTGTACAGCACCACGGCAGCCGCTCCCTGCCGCTTGCCGGCATTTATTTTCTCACTGTAGGCGCAGTTTCCCCTCTTGATCAGAGCGATCCATGGTGGTGAGCTGGCATTGCGGTTGTTGAAAGGGTCTTGGAAAATCTCGGCAATGTCACAATGCCCGTGGCTGCCTCCAGGGGAGAGTTACCACCATACCGTCCACATTCACAGGATCTGTTCACAGTCTGATTGATCAGGTAAAAGCTGATATCCACCAAGGCATTCCAGGACAACAAGGCTGTTGAACGCTGAACAAGCCCCAAAAAACACACCACCACCAGAAGATATAGCTCTGTCTTCTTAGCCATGGCAGTGCTCTCTTCCTCAGAACAACAACATGAAGCAGTCTATTGGGGTTTATTTGGCTTGCAGGAGTAGTTCCTGTTTGTCTGCTCCACACTCTACCTGCTGTCAACGGTAATCTGATAAGAGCTTTTGGTAACATAACACAGACTTTGCGTCAGCCACTCACCTGTCCTTATCTGCCTGAACCTTGAACACTGAGCACTCCTCCAGGGTGCTGGAATTTAACAAAACACACAACGTTCCCGACAGCCAAAGGCAAAGCAAACAGCAAACAATAAGGGACAATGTTCCTCCCATACTGACCCCCCCCCCCCCCCCCCCTCCACACACACACACACACACACACACACACACACAAACACACACACACACACACTATTACCAAATCAATTCGCTGGTTTGGGAGGGCTCAGGGTAGAAGGTTAAGCAAATATCAATGGGAATGGCATTTAAGATACTCAGAGGATCAGTATCCATGTAGACCGGCTTCGAATGTTATCAATGCAGGTGCCAGACACCTGTCTAACTTCTTCTCCAGAGTGACTGACACCCACGGGCACAACACCAGATGGAGTGATCTGGTATACCCCCCAAATTTAGCACAAACATGCATTTTACTAAATGTGGAATGCCCTGACATCATCCATTAAACCATGTGATGACAGGTGAAACATTAAAATGCCAATGATCTCCTGCAGTTTCCCAGGAATAGGCTGCCTTTATGCTTATGCTTTACTCCACTTTAGTTACACTTTACTTTACTTATACATACAAGACATGCATTAAACCCTTAAGCCTTGTAATGCCTGCTATTTGAAAATAGCTGATCTAGAAGCTCACAAGTTAACATGTCGCTAAAGACTGACAAATTGACAAATGTTAATACTTTTGTGCTGCGAGTATATTTGATGACAATACTTAAAATGTTGAATACAGGCGCATTTTTTCAAGCTGGTTGATATTTCACCGAAGGGCCGGGACTCTCGACACTGACTTGACCATTACTCTTTGTATGTGGTGTACTAGTTTAAAGCAGCCACAATTTATAATAATAATACTAATAATATTAATATAATGTAAAATGAATAAATGAATACTTACTCATGTACCCTGTAGTAATAGCTTAAGTACAAGCCTACACGGTATACAGGCTGTAAAATGACTGTATTTTTCACAGTAGTTATGGACAGTCACGATTATTAAATTTTTTATAATCGTGATTACCGTCAATTATCCAATGTTTTAATTTTTTAAAAATTGTCATTTAATTCTATTGTATCATATGTATTTTGATATGGATATGGTGGAATCACAAATAAAATAAACTTCACCGGTTGACCCTTGGCTGGTTATTCATTTTAAAGTATTTTAATCATGATGGCAGCTACAAAACCACCGTTCTAAATCCTAAGAGTTTTTTCTGAAAAACGGCTGTTAAAATCTAAAATGACACAGATGCTTTCCTGGTTTTAATGGGAGAATCCAACAATATATTTCTGTTGGTAATCGTTTTTGTTTTGATCGACCTGCCAGCAGAAACCTGCTGACAGGTGAGTGCACAGGTGTGTGAGTGGCAACTGAGCATGGATGGGGTCTTGTTCCTTTGTTGAGTTTGTGTTGATGCTCCAAGCAGCAACACTGCTCCCATGGAAAGATAACATGTGTCCCTTCAGGATAAGGCCCACGGTGCAACAGGGCAAGTGGAAGCTGGTGTTCCGTTACGCAGAGTGGCAGCAAATAATAACCAAATATAAACCCTTCAAACACACTTTATATTACTTTTTAACAGAGGCAAAGTGGAGCAGGGAGTTTTGTATTGAAGTCAATGAGAGCAGGGTGGATAAGCTTATTAATAACTCATATCTTTAATGAATGCGACCATTGTCAGATAATAATTTCAGGAACATAACAGAAGACATATCACACGTTGTTCTCGACTGTGTTGTTTTATTGATGTGCACACTATATAATTGTATTGAGATATCTACATAGCACAGAGAATTGGTTGACAGTCTGTCAATAATTAACAGTCTGGTGATTACAGCCCATAAACAACGGCTCAGTCACAAACACACTTTGTTCCCTTTAGAATCTGATTCCTTAGTACAATTAAATATCAGCTCTATAAACTCACAACACGTTGCACCAAGTAAGTAAGTACAATTAAATCGCAGCTCTATAAACTCACAACACGTTGCACCAAGTAAGTAAGTAAGCTAAGTGTCACATAAAACAAGTTTTCCCAAAGTGGCCATCGGTGTAAAACTACAAACATTACAAACACATGGAAATAAATAACTCTAATGTAAAAGCTAAAAATGAAAAACTGTTTAATAAAAATAAAAATAGCCAATCAACAATATCACAACGCTTTGCACACGACACGTTGTGATATTGTAGATCGGTTATTTAGTGGAGGTGCTAAGACACATTTAACTTCAAGTCATGATGCAAAGGTGCCCTTTGGTATGGAAGTACCTTAGGGCCATAGGAAAATAATTATCCAAAGAGACGAGTTAGATCACCCTTAATTTTTTTTAATAGACGTTTTAAAAAAATGGCTGCCGACAATTAACCACTATTACACCAGACCCCATATCTTTGCTTCTGTTAGAACTATAATAATGATATTGGTGTCAAAGTGTACATTTTTGGGGTTGAGGAATCCAATTAAATAGGTTTCAAGGCAAAAAAAACAAATACTTCATTAATTACCATGACAGTGGGGGGTAAAATATGCAAATGTCATTAAAAAAAAAACGTTTTAACAGGGTAACTTACCCCCCCCCCCCTCTAAAACTTGTATTTACTTTCCCCTTTGTCATGGAAGTACCTTAGGTCCATAGGAAAAAAAATATCCAAAGAGACAAGTTAGATCACCCTTCATTTTGTTTATTATACGTTTTATAAAAAAGGCTGATGACAATTAACCACTATTATACCAGACCCCATATCTTTGCTTCTGTTAGAGCTATAGTAATAATATTGGTGTCAAATTGTACATTTTTGGGGTTGAGGAATTCAATTAAATAGGTTTCAATGCAACAAACCCAAGTCTTCACTAATTGCCATGACAGCGGGGGGTAAAATATGTACATTTCATTTGAAAAATATGTTTTAACAGGGTAACTTACCTCCCCTCCTCTA
Source organism: Gymnoscopelus braueri (assembly GCF_963280865.1). Classification (NCBI taxonomy): domain Eukaryota; kingdom Metazoa; phylum Chordata; class Actinopteri; order Myctophiformes; family Myctophidae; genus Gymnoscopelus; species Gymnoscopelus braueri. The sequence goes on along the minus strand of NW_027660542.1, from coordinate 65,693 downwards.
AAACTTTGATTTACTTTTCCCTTTGGTATGGAAGTACCTTAGGGCACTAAGAAAGAAATGATCCAAAGAGACAAATAAGATCACTCTTCATTTCTGAAATATATGCGTTTTTAAAAATGGCCGCCACCATTTGAAGTAATACAGCAGAACCCATATTTACTTCTGTTAAAGCTATAATGGTAAAAATTGTTTTAGGGTCAAGGAATCCAATTAATTTGGTTTCAAGGCAAAACCAATCCCCAATAGTTTTCTTACTACCATGACAATGAGGTTGTCGTGGTAATTTGAGTCTTGCACTTGCAAATAACCAGTTCTGGCAAGTCCCTTGAAATAATTGAAATTTAAGCCATTCATTAAAGGACACAAGGAAGAGGGGGCTCCACTCATCATTTACAGTTGTTGCCTTTTCCAAATATCGCTCATAAGCCTTCATCATGAGTACATACAGAGCAGCTACAGACACCTGTTGCATGTACCGGGTTCTACAGATGTGGTGAACACCAATGAAAGACTGAGCTTTGCCACTAGTTGAAATACCACTATTGGTAAGAGCTGTAGTCCATCCACTGCCATCCATCCAGCCAGTCTCCAGACACACTCCAGAGCATCTTCTTTGTATGAATTGCCCCCAATGTAACTAGGAATGAGTCCTCACCAAGCTCTGTCTGGGGGAACTTCCACTGAAGTTTTTTGGCAAGTGTGAATAGGGGTTGATCAGCTACCATGACTGGTGTCTGACCTGGATTTAGGTAGTTGATTGCTTGAAGGAGGACATTCATTGCATGCCAAGCCAAGCCATATGGGACTGGTAGGAGACTCTATGAACAGTGGCAGTATGTATGATCTGGATGGGGGGGGGGGGGGGGGCTGAACAACGCTCTGCAATGCTTACATAATATGCAGCCCATGAGATCCATTCTTCACCCTCAAGGTTGTCTTTCCCCACAAGGTGTCTGACTCTCTCCAACCACTGGGAGCCTTCTTCAAGTATGTTGCTGAGAGGACAAGAGGTTGGCTTAGGATGACTGTTTGTATTAAGGGCAGGAACATCAGTTTGGAGTGAAACATCCAGATCCATTGTTGTGTAGAAAGCTGGCAAGGATTGTACAGGTTCTTCCCCATATTAGCTGGAACTAGGATGTTACTGAATGCTAATGCATGTCACGTGGAGGGCTGATTTTGCTGTTGTTGATGATGGGTTGTGGTCAATGTTGTCAAAACCACCATTGGTGAAGACACCCTTAACTGCCTGAGGTGGGACCACCACACCAATCTGCTCCCACTGATTGATCACTGTACTCAATGTTTTCAAGCAATCATATGATACACACTGTTATATCGTGACTGTGAATAACCACACAGGTGTTGTGAAATAATCCTTTCTACTCAAGTAAACTTCAGCATGATACAATCACAACATTCCGCTGGTAGCATGCAACTGAACGAAAACATCACATCCGGGGTACTAGTCTACGTCATGCCCAAGACAACCCCCAGCCCCCAGACAGTGTGTGAATGCCCCTTGCTGGACTGGCTGCTTTCCCAAATTAGCAGTAGTAATAGTAAACTTCACTATATAACATACACATACCTCGCTTATGCATGGTATCCACCTGGTGTTTACTGCCAGTATCCAGGTGCAGATTCATTGCCAGATACAGTGAAGCTGATGTTTCCCTTTCTCTTATGTGACAACTAACACTACTGCCACATTTCTTGGATCTGCATTTCACAGAGTTGTAAATGATTTGCTGCCCAATTGATGTATCAACCTGGCACTTCTCTGGTTCAGGGGCTGGCTGGTCAATACCTTATTCATCCAGAAGCATCTTTAGGAACAATCGCAGCAGGGGAGGGATTGAATCAGGAGGCTGTGAAGGAACCTGTAAATTATTGTTTCATCGGAAGATATTCTTCCCGGAGGATTTTAGCTGCTCTGAAGATGATGGAGACCTCAGTAGATGTGTTGCTTTTCATGCCAGGTCATCATCAAACAACATAACAGGGACCAGCAACGATCTAGTCGCACAGATCTGATGTCAATATCCTCACAAGGCGCGTGGTGTTACATTTAATAATAATTGATTGACTCAAACAATTCATTGAGGACATGTGCTCTGATGACCTGTGTTGCCTTATTTTCTGTCGTGTCACAACGGCGGTTTCTGCTTTTCTATAGAGCCTAGTCAGGCATGCACAATGATGCACTGCCTCCATAGCTACCATGTCACCAGCAGCACCTGAGCACATTATTTCACTTTTCGATCCAATCCCAGGTTGGAAGCCCTCCTTAGTTCCTTTCTGTTGCCAACTTCACCACAGTGGTTTGTTCACATGAGGATGATGATGAGCATGAGAGTATAACCTGGGCAGTGAACTTGCCACCACTATTCATGCACTGTGTTTTTACTGGGCTCACAGACTCTTCATGTTTTCTTCTTGCTCTGTCCACTTTTTGATCTTTAATGGCACAGCTCACATAAAACATTTTCTGTATTCAAAGAGAAAGTAATACAAACCTCAAATTGAACCTCAAAGTGTCTCAGATTTTCTGTCACCTCTGATTTAATCAAATTGTCGCAGTCCCTGGTGCAGAATTTATGTTTTGTGGCAGCAACAGGTGTAACTCTCAGGTGATGGCAGTCAGACATATACACATACAGTCAGACAGACACTAATCTCTCAAGACAGATTCAGAGCTCCGCAGCTACAGTAAATCTGTCGGGAGCTCCTGATACAACGTGTATAGTTAGGAATGTGATGCTGTTTTTTCCTTTTTTTGTCTGGGTTCCTAGATTGGACAGACGCACATAGAGCATATGGCATGTGCATAAGAGGTTGTACTTCTTAAAGTTTTTTATAGGGGGAAACATTTAATGTCACCTTGTTGTCACTTATTTTGTTGATGAAATGTGCATATTTTACCCCCATTGTGAGGGTAATAAAACGATTGGGTTTTTTAGTCTTGGAACCTATTTCATTGTATTCTTTGGCCCCAGAAATGTACATTTTGACACCATTATTATCATTATAGCTCTAACAGAAGCAAAGATATGGGCTATGCTGTATTGCTGTAAATGGCGGCGGCCATTTTTTAAAACGCACATACTTTAGAAATGACGTCTTATCTAGTTTGTGTCTTTGGATAATTTATTTCCTATTGCCCTAAGGTACTTCCAAGCCAAAGGGAAAACTAAATTAAAGTTTTAGAGGGGAAATAAATGGAAAGTTACCCTGTTAAAACACATTTTTCTAATAAAATGTGCATATTTTACCCCTGTTTTCAATGGCAATAAGAAAATGATTGGGTTTTTTGCCTGGAAACCGATTGAATTGGATTACTTGACCCCAAAAATGTACACTTTGACACCAATATTATTATTATAGCTTTAACAGAAGCAAAGATATTGGTTCTGCTGTATTGCTGTAAATGGTGGCGGCCATTTTTTAAAACGTGTATATTTCAGAAATGAAGGGTGATCTAACTCGTCTCTTTGGATAATTATTTTCCTATGGCCCTAAGGTACTTCCATACCAAAGGGGACCTTTGCATCATGACTTGAAGTTAACGGCATATTTTGGGGTCTTAACACCTCCACTATATGGAATGTCGGTGCGTCTTTTTTCTTTTTTTTTAACCGGTGCTGCTCTGCTGCGAGTATGTTCAGCGCAGCAGAGCAGTGCGCTCTGTATGTTGGATGCCGCATGTATGTTGGATGCCTGTATGTTGGATGCCGCACAGAGTCTGTATGTTCAGCGCAGCACTGGTTTAAAAAAAAGAAAAAAGACGCACCGACATTCCATAGGCTAAATCAATGCATTTTGTGATCGCATCGCACAACTAATACTAAAACTAACGGGGAATACCAGAAAATAATAATATTTTGACATACGGGAAAAACGGTTGGTGCGGATATTTAAATTGGATAATATAATTATTGCGGTTGGATAACGGGCGGATAATTAATTTGTACATGCGGATTCGGGTGACGTGAGAGGCCATCTCTACCGCCTATGTACGGAAATGCGTTTGGTTATTAAAGGTTTAATGACATTCACTTTTACACCACATTCAAAGTCTTTGTCCTGGTCCTTCAAAAGTGCACAAAAAGTTTTAAGTGAACATTCCACTCCAGTGATCCATGGCAGGTGTTTTTCTCTCACATTTCTAAAGCCTTTTCAACTGCAATGAAAAAAGAAATCTTTGCCTGCGGGTGTCGCTGGTGAGGGATTTTGCCTGTCAATCATCGCCTCTGCTCCGCCCCCCCCAAAGGAAAGGAAAGGATAGGGGAGGGGCGAGGAGGAGAGTGGGCGGGATTATTCGACTGTGACCTCACTGTCGAAGGGCCAAGCTCAGATTACTTTTCAGCCTAATTATTCAGAAAACCCCAGACCACAGAAAATCCACTGAATGTTCTAACTTCAGGTTTTTTGGGTGTAATTGAGGTCATAAAACCCCAAATAAAACATTAAAAATAAAAAAAGTGAAAATGAATGTCATGATACCTTTAAACCTTGATGTTGGTTGGGGATTATGGATTTGTCTATAGTCCCATAGGGACTCAGGGACCAAATATGAATAAATGGTATTTTTGGAATGGCAGGGCCTTATAGAAAACTGGGAAACACCGCCATTCCGAATACTAGAAGTCAATGATAGGAATGGCGGTGCGTTTGATTTCGGAATGGCGGTGTCTTATAACAAAATGGGAAACACCGCCATTCCGAATGATAGAAGTCAATGGTAGGAATGGCGGTGTTTCGGAATGGAGAGGTGCACCCGACCCCCACGGCATATTGTATACAATTGTGTTGCAGATTAAACCTTTTCATAGATTTCATAGACTATCAATGTTTATTTCAGACATTTAACCACTGAAACCCGCAATACTTATTAAACTTGACTGTTGGCTCTGTACTTGATCTGCTCTTTTTTCCGTCTACACCAAGACCTCTTTGCCAAAAATAAACGATCTACAAGCTCACAACGCCTCGCGCTGCGAGGTGTTGTGTGCTTGTAGATCGGATATTTTTGGCAAAGATTTTCGGCTAATGTTCCCCCCAGAAATTTAATAGGGATTATAGGGTTAAAGACAAGAAAAAAAACATATCAGACTGGGCTAGTGGATAAGATGTTGGCTTTCCACACGGGAGATCAGGGTTCGATTCCTAGGAGTTACATTATGCTTAGTTTCTAGCTTCAATGTCTGCTACAGACTTAAACGACATAATTGTGTTACTGTAATTCTTAAATATATTTTGTTCACTTGTTATCAATATTAGTTTTTCACTGACATGCATGGTTTTATGAATGCAGTGTAGAACTAAAGCTTATTGTGATTTTAATATTGAGAGTACACTGTTTTTCCCTTTGTAGCTCATTTGCATATCTGCGACGCAATGTGGTTCGCTCCAAGAAGCGACCTGCTGCTCTGTCAAAACTATCTCCGGCGATTGCCAGGAAGTACATCAGGCTTCAGTTTTTTCTCGTGCCTGGTCCTACGGACCGCACACCAAACTCGTCCGAGGAAATCAAACTCCTTGAGGCAGGCTTGGGGAAAAGAAGTGTGACAATGGCTGAGGATGCTGGCCATGATGAGGTAACCTTATATATTATGTGCAGTAATTCATTGGACAGAGGTTTTCAAACATTAATTTTGTTGATTTGTTTTGGTTAATGAGTTTTTGAGTACAGTGGTTACAATGACCCATTCTATAGATGGGTATGGATGGACCTGTTGCTCTTTCTTTTTTAAACTCTATGCTCGGAGTCCACACCACAACTATAACTTCTACAACAGTGGTGAACGATATTGTTGGGATCGCTTGTTCAAGACGATAGAAACACTGACAGCCAATCAAAATCATCAACATTTACAGGGCATCACATGATTCAATACGTCACTCAGGGCCAACATGTTTACAGCATTTTATTGTTTTCAGTGTTGATGCTCACATCATCATTGAGTTATCTTTATAGTTATTGTCTGTGTGGATGACCCTAACACTGTTTGTCAGGTGAAACCTTTTTTAGATTGTCAGTCTACTTGACAATCTAAAAAGTACTCCAAGTACTCCAAGTTGAAGAAGCTGGAAGGAGCCTGGTTTTATCCCAAAGCGATATGTAATCCTACTGGAGCTTTTACTACATCGAATAAATTCATTAATTCTTAAAACAACCAATAGGAGGGTAAACATGCACATAGTAATTCAGTCTGTCCTTATGATATCGTTAGTGTTTCTTCTATAATTCAATGTTTCTTTAAGTGGCAATTCTCAAAAACGTCTCAGAATACTAAGATACTTTGTTTTAGTTTTTCTTTTCTCACCCCTTCCTCCCCTACCCCTCCCCCCTTTGAGAAATGATGGAGCTTGTACAAAAATGTCACCCATTGTTTTACACCTATAAACCTGTGACAAAAGTCTGATTCTGTATTTGCGTTCTGTATTTAGGTGGTCACGGGCAGAGAAAACTAAATCAGGTCATTGGAGACGATGGGGGCTACACAGGACGTTTCTTGAAGAGTGTCACAAGTAACGGCAGACAGATCCTGTACATCGTCCCATTACAAGAGGAGCTGGATGCAAGGCCACTTCCCCATGATGCTCCGGAGTTTTCCAAAATGCCAAAGGCCTGCTGCAAAAGGTGTGGCGTTGTTATGCCATTGCAGTTCCTGCCGCTCCACACAAATCATGTGATGTTGATGAGGTAAGTAACACTCAAATTATTCACTGTAACAGAATACAGGTTAGTTGATTACATATACTAGTCGATACCCTGTGAAGTGCGCAGTCGAAAGTAGTTGCAAAGGTGGGGTTATGCCGCGTCCCGTTGCGACATAAAAACGCTAATAAACAGCTGCCATTTGGGGAAAGCGAAAAACGGGCTTCGCTGTTAGGTGCACATGGTAATGGTCAATGGCTGTGTGCAAATTCAGATCAATTGCTCCAGCCAGTGAGGAGAACCGGGCAGAACACATTTTGGCCTCACCACATTTTGGTCTCAGAGGTTTGTAGAATTCTAGGAGGATGTAGGCTTCTTTACGGCATTGCGGTATAGGGGCAGAGTCAACTCTTAGTTTGTGTGTCTGGGGCTAATCAGCAAATGCTGGGTGCCAAATTTATTGTGCCTGTAGGCCAAGGAAGTATATTTGACTGGAAGTCAGTGGAGATCGGATTGGACTGAAACTTGGCCCAAATATGTAGACGACTGACGACATAATTTGATCATGGTACTGACGTCATAGACAGGTGGCAGGCCAAATGAAGTCTAGACTCCACATGGAAGTACCCTGTTCTAAGACCCTGTCTTGTTTTGTTAATTCCATACCTAAGCCCCCTACCTAAAATGCATTTTTGCTCTATTTACAGATCAGCGATGTGCCACAAAGTATAGATGAAGACCTTGCTATAGTTGAGGATGACTGGCAGAAGGAGACTCGCTCACTGCATGGAGGTATAGGAAAAACTCCTTAGACAAGACTTAAAGAAAAACATTTTTATTTATTTTGTGATGCCCATAATGTGCTCGGTGCTCAGTGGATTAAAAAGCAAACGTTTCAGTCCTCCCAGGACCTTCGTCAGTGCTTTATAGCACTTTAATAAAGAAAAATATTTTTCTTTAAGTCTTGCCTAAGGAGTTTTTCCTATACCTCCATGCAGTGAGCGAGTCTCCTTCTGTCAGTTTACCTTTATGTTTTTCGAGACCACCGCAAAGGACAAAGAAAGGCACAACAGTTCTCCTGTTCTTTATAGTTGAGGATGAGAATGAAGACCTTGCTCTAGTTGAGGAGGATGAAGACAGCGCTACAGTTGAGATATTATACATTTCATTTTTTACTTGCTACCCGCAATGTCCTGTGAGGTGGAAATACTATGAAATAATAAATAAATACAAATTTCTCTCATTTCAGGAAATATGTCCAATCTGTGGTGAACCATTTCCCAAAGAGGACATAGCCTGGCATGCCAGCTCTTGTGGAGATGGGTACTAATACATTTGACTTAAGCGTGCCTTTACATTTCACTAATGTGATGTTTTTTACTGTAATAATTACAGCAGAGGTTCTCATGGTATACGTGTATGTAAATCTTTAGAATTTCTGCAGACAGCAGTACCTTTGGTTCAAGTGGGAGCGTATCTATGTTCCCCAGGTTCTATACAGTGCCACGAAGGACCAATCCCACTGCTGCAGTTGGAACATCAGCTGTGGTTACTGGTCCTGCTGTCCCAGGTCCTAGTCACACATCAGCTGCTGGTCCCAGTCACTCATTGGTTGGTCCTGCTGTACCAGGTAACAGTCACACCTCACAAAGCCACCCTTATATTACACTTTGCAGGTTTCCGAAAAGGTGAAAGGTATTGCCATTTTATACAATCTGTATCCTCAGCTGCTCTTTGAAGTTAATTGTTAGTAATTAGAACCCTCACATACACATAATATTTAAAGTTACAATCCAATAGTTTTATGTCTGTTGATTCCCTCTTCCAATGGTGAGAGGTAATTGCAACAATGTCCAAACTAGTGTCCATCCATTATGGTACACTTTATTGGCATTATCAACCAGTTTGTATCTTTGAAAATGTTGAGATGCATTAGTTGTATTAACAAACTCTACTTTGGTAACAACGTTTTAGTCCATAAATTAAGATTGTAGCTTTAAATGTTGAATATCACACTGACTGTAAGTTGTTTATTTTGGTGTATTTCATAGACTGGCAGGAAATTGCAGTTGCTGCAAGGGCCGCTCCCTGAACACGTATGTTCAGGGAGCAACGGGGGAGCCAGCCATTCGCTTCACAATGGATCTACATTCCAATGTCACCGACAGAGAATCATCTGTCATCGCATTCTACAAGCAAAAGAGACCTAAATGGGCTGCAGAACTTTCCTGTGTGCTGGAAAGTAGCAATATTTATTTTCAAATATAATATATGGTAAAATTTGTAAAGAGGTCTTTCAGTCACACATTACACATTGAGATCCCATGAAAAATGGGAAAGAATTCATACGGTTACTGCTTCTGCAGACATTGTGTTGGTAATATGACAATGTAGTCCTCATATGTCATTTGCTCAGTTTGGAAAAACCACATGATTATTATTTTTTCTATTAGACAGACATGCATTCATTCAACAACATGCATTCATTAAAAATATCTATTTCAGTACACAGTTGCTAAATTCTCAGTTCGGTTATTTATGCCACTGATCATTTGCTAGTTATATTAGATTAAATTGAGAACTGTATCACGCTAAAAATGTCAGTAGCAATTTGTTCTTTTCAATGCACATCACATGTATTTCAACAGATGGCAGCATAAATAGTCAGTGTTTCCTTCAGGTGCAAATAAAACACAGCTTCAAATAAATATTGGTGCTTTGTTGTCCAAATCAAATTCTATGCCACTAAAACCTTGATAAGAAAGTAACACTGTAACATGCACTAAACCCCAATGACAAGCCTTTGACAACTTTGCCATGCTGTTTTAATTGTTGATTTAATTATTTATTGCCTTGGATGTGATTTGCTGATTAATTTCCTTTCTGGGATTAGTAAAGCATTTCTATTCTATTCTAAGTATGTTTATATCGCGTTATAGGGATGCATAGCAAGTGTTACCGAAAGGTCCTTTTACTTCAATGTGATATACAGTTTGATAATATAATCATATATTACATGATGGTATATTGACACATTTAAGGGCATCACTTTGATTATGGCACCAAAACAATAAAGTTCCTGCAATAAAATAAAAAGTGTGTAAAATGCATTTTTCCCAATGCAGGTTAATATAACAAAGTAGGTCAAAATAAAACATTTGGGAGATGAAAAATGAAATGTTTAACTCATTGTCAAACCACATCGAGTTGAATATTTCAACATGTATGCCCTCCTATACTGTTTACGCTAGACACTACAAGCTCCACATTGTAAAAGCAATTTCATTTTTTAAGTTATTCTCAAGAGTCATTCACACACACACACACACACACACACACACACACACACACACACACACACACACACAGCTTGCTTATGGTTGTCCATCGAATCCGATGATGACGTCCACTTATGTCCGTAGCGGTGGGTTTGCAGGTGGCTAAAAAGTCCTATCCTGAAACCACATGTTCTATTACAGGTAGGGCATGTGTAGGTTGTAGTGGCGGTAGTGGTGATGGCAGTCATGGGTGTGTTCCTCCTCTGTCTCTGTTGTTGCCTTATGGCAGTCCTGTCCTCCTCCAGCCTGTGAGTTCCTTCGTGGCAGCGCTGCCGCCACGAGTCACGGTCAGCAGTCTCAAGGTCCTCAGGCCTGATCTTGCACTTCTTCAGTGAGGTCTTTAGCTTGTCCTTATACCGCTTCTTCGGCCCCCCTGCCAAGCGCTGGCCGTGGTGTAACTGGCCATACAGCACTATGCGGGGCAGTCGGTCTTGAGGCATCCGGATCACATGTCCAAGCTAGCTCAGTTGGTGCTGGGTGATTGTGGCCTCGATACTTCGGCAGTTTGTTTTCGCCAGTATCTCCGTATGAGGCACACGATCACGCCAGGTGAGGCCCAGGATGCGCTGTAGGCATCCAATATGGAAGCGCTCCAAGGTCTTGATGTGACGGCTGTATGTGTATGCACACACACACACACACACACACACAGACACACATAATTTTCAAACGTAACCAATTCAGTTTAATGTTGGGTAGGCATAGCCAGTTTTCTACAATAGAATGGAATATATTTCATATTTTCTATTATATGGATATGTGTACACTGGTCTACAGCTTGTGTAAATAAATGACACAATCGTGTGTCAATGAGAGAAATCATATCTCTGTCTCTTCAGATATTCATAATACATTTCTAGATTGTGACCTAAATATGTGCTATTGGTCAGCTGTACTGATTTCTAATTAGAAACCTTTTTGATTAACCACTGGAATCATGATATTATGTAATCTAGAAGTCAAAATAGTGGAAAAACTAATATTTGTAATAATTTGTAAATATTCTAATTTTTTATTAGTACCATTGGATTTCCTGGCGCTAAAAATGTAGATTTAGCCACTAGAATTATGATCCTACATAATCTAGAAGTCAAGATATTGAAAAAAACAAACGAATATTCAAAGGTTGCCATTTTTCAAAATCTACGATGGCCACCATTTTGGCTTTTGCGCCAATTGAATCATGGATGTTCTGATTTGTCATACTCTGAAGTTTCCAAATGTGCACAGTTTTCCTAATCCCCCGAATATTTGAACAAACCTTCATATTTGGACATATTGAACTGGACTATGTGAGCTGGAGGGAATAATTCAAGATAATCCTAAATGTTCCAAAATGTTGAATCGAAAATAACGTCCATACACAAGATAAAATAAAAATCCAATCATAAGAAACTATTCATGTTTGTTTATTCAGTCATGTTGATATTGTCAGATTATGTGATTCCACTGCTAAGTATCCTTGTCATTGTCATCCTGGATTAGACTGAATGATAATAAATGTGCCTGTGTGTGACTAATTTAAACTAAAGGCTCCCCCCCGTATGATTCCTCATGTGTCTTTTTAGATTACCCATTTCATCAAAGCCTCTACCACAAACTGCACACTGTGTGAGACGTTGTGTTTTTAGATCACTTTTGCAAACAAAGCCTCTCCCACAAACTGTTTAAGTAAAGGGCTTTTCCCCTATATGAGTCCTCATGTGTGATTTTAGTCTAACCATTTGACTAAAGCCTTTACCACAAACTGCACAAGAAAAAGGATTTTCACTGAGCAAAGCCTTTACTGCAAACAGAACAAGAAAGGGGCTTTTCACCTGCATGCATGTGTAAACATATGTATTTTTAGAGAATGTTTCCGATTAAAGCTTTTACCACAAGCTGCACAAGAAAAGGGCTTTTCGCCTGTATGAGTCCGCATGTGTGTTTTTAGATCACCCTTTTGAGCACAGCCTTTACCACAAACTGTACAAGAAAAGGGCTTTTCACCTGTATGAGTCTTCATGTGTGTTTTTAGAGTACTTTTCAAAGCAAAGCTTTTACCACAAACTGCACAAGAAAATGGCTTTTCGCCTGTATGAGTCCTCATGTGTGTTTTAAGATGACCCTTGTGAAAACAGCCATGACCACAAACTGTACAAGAAAAGTGCTTTTCTTCTGTATGAGCCCTCATGTGTGTTTTTAGATCAGCCTTGTAAGCACAGCTTTTACCACAAACTGCACAAGAAAAGGGCCTTTCCCCTGTATGAGTCATCATGTGCATTTTTAGATTTCCCTTTTGATTAAACATTTTGCCACACTCTGTACAACTAAAACTTTTCTTCCCTGTGTGACTCCTCGTGGAGTGAGTTTGTTTCAGTGTTTTTAAAGCTGACTGATCTCCCCTAGTCTCCTCCCACTCATCACTGTCTTCGGTGTCCGATTCAGAACAGTGAGAAGAGAGGAGCTGGTCATCACTGGTTGGATGTGATGTTCCACAGTCCTCTACATCAGGTTGTGTTTTCGTGTGTTCAGTTGAGGTGCTGGCTACAGGCGCTGTCTCCCTGTTTTCATCATCATCTTCACTTTTCACTGCTAGAAATGTCAACGTTGACCCACCAGCCTCTTCTGGTCTTTGAAGTAGCTCCTCCTGTTCCTCTTTAATCTGTGGAGGTTGTGGTTCCTCCTGGACAACACTGGGGCTCCTCTCATGTTTTGGAGATTTTGATTCCTCCAGGACCAGACTGGAGCTCCACTCCTCTTCAGGGAAAACCTCCACTTTACACAAAGGGACATGGAAGAAGTCTAAGAAAAAGATACAATGAGACTCTATAAAAGGTTTGAAATTTACATGATTTCATGCAGTGTTCCCTCTGCTTTATGAAAAGCTGGTGCACACACATCCACTTCAATGCCCAAGTACAGTACAAACACAAGTTCAACAAAAGAAAATAAAGTCTGCACACAGACTGGTTTAAAAAAGAGAAAGCTCAGTTTAAATTGCTTTATTTTCCTTTGTTTCCTGTTCTATATCTTTATTTTCCTTTGTTTCCTGTTCTATATCTTTGGTATTTGGAAGAACTTCAGCTGTAAATACATTCTCCATTTCCAAACCATGAGTCAATCCTTATTTATCAAAGACACTTGTTATTGGCAGTAACCATTCTAGGCTGCCTGAAGAAGACCACACGGTTGGAACGTTCTTTTGTCTGCTGCAGTGAATGAAGTTGGAGCATCATAAGTGAGTTGCGAGCCCCCTTCTTTTCTTCATGATCCTGCTTTTTTCACCGTGGCTCAGCATTAAAGACGGAGGATGTGCGTTATTATTGTCTTTGACTACTTTGATATACAACCACAAACTGTAAAAAAAACTATATGGGCGAAGGGAGTGTGGCGTCACCCATTGGTTTCTACAGACCCGTTTTGAAGCCTGTAGTTAAGTAAATTCATATCCACCATCTTAGAAACCGCTGAAGTGGGGGGCATGGTGGCGCAGTCGGTAGCGCTGTCGCCTCACAGCCAGATGGTCCTGGGTTCGATTCCCGCAGGGGATGCTGTGGCCGCTGGGGGCGTGTTCTCTCCTCCACGTCATCAGCGCCCATACCCTAGGTGGGGTTGGCGAAAGGGCCTCTCTGTGTGGAGTTTGCATGTTCTCCCCGTGTTCCCTAGGGTAGGTACCCTCACAAAAACATGCAGTAATCCTGGTCACTATACTGCCTCCCCGTGGCCAGCCGGGGTGCCTGATGGAGGGGAAAGGAACTGGTTGGAATAACGTGTTCCTTCCACTCGCTACGTCCTACCAGGGAAACTCTCCCCTGTCAGGTGACAAGAAGGTCAGTTGGCTCTCATGTATTGAAGGAGGCATGAGCTAGGCCCTGGCCTCCTTAGGTTGGCAGAGGGAAGGTAGTGCCCAGGATTACATAGACAATTGGCCCTGGGTGTAAAAAATGGGGTTACAAAATCGTGGGATAAAAAAGAAACCACTGGAGTGGAATTAGCACCACCTGCCAATAAGAGAACTGCAGTGTTTTCACATTACTTCCGCATTGGCTTCATTCAGAACAACACAACCTTGTGTCTGTATACAACACTGACGGTGAAACGTTGTCCAGTGTCTACTTGATATCGTGTACCTCCGATGCAGCACCTCGGTGCACAACACCAACACACAAGTATAAAATCAGATATTAGACCTCGCATAGCTGTGGCAGGAAGAATTATCAACATATTCCTCTTCCCCCACATCTTCCAAAACTTGGATTTGACTTTGCGCTGACTGCGCTTTGTTCTAGTGTGGCCGTTATTTGATACAATGGCAGATGCGAGACAAGCTGAATGAGAGGCGGTACTTATTATTATTTTCAAAGTATTGACTTGTAAATGTTAGATCAGTGAGTCTTCTGCAGCAGGTTAGTTATTACTGAAGTAGAATTAACTGCAAAGCTTCAGTGAACCCATTCATAATTTTACAACCGAACCACCGTCCGATTCATGGTACATTTAGATCAATGCAGGGGATGTTGTGACATTGTTAATGCTTAAATCGATAACCAATTCATATCGGTTCATCTTTACACCCTCAGTACCGGCCCACTTTCACCAATAAAATAAATAAAGACAGAGTGCTTGAAACTTACTGAGATCTTCAGGTTCCTGTTTAAGGTGATCTTCAGGTTCCTGTTTAATAGAAACAGTCCTGGCTGGAGAACTGATCTTCACCTCCAGACTGGACTCCACACACTGATCTGGAATGACAGAAAACAATAAATACTAAGGACTGTAATAATAAGACTTGATGTGACATAAATAAGGACTTTAATAAATAGGATGGCTTCTCAATCGTTGCGACAGATTTCCATCATTTGGATTCCATATAAAAAGTGTGTGTGTGGGGGTGGGGGAGTAAAACTCAGTCATCAAAACGGTGACTACTAGCTGGTGCTTGTCTATTGATCTACAAGCAATGATCCGTAAACAGATCTACAACCTAACAACACCTCACCATGCAAACGCTGTGTCATACCAGCAGTGTGTAGTTTGATGTTGTGTGTGTAACAGATATACCTGCAGTGTGTAGTTTGGTGTTGTGTGTGTAACAGACATACCTGCAGTGTGTAGATCGATGTCCATATCAAAATCAATGTCCAGCAGTTTGTTTTGTTTCTCCAGCAGAGTTTCTAGTGTCTCTATCTCTCTCTGGAAGAGGTTGCACATGAACTCTGCAGCCGCACTGAGGCGCTCCAACACAAGCACTCTGACAAGCTTCACACAACAAACATCAGCACCACGCTGCTGTTTGTCCAAAACACACAATATCTCCTCTCCCACCGACGTCATGTGTTCATTTATCTTCAGCCGTACAGACTCCATTTGACACGTTTTTACCTCCTTTATGACACGTTTTTCACATAGAGTTATCGCCAAGATCACAACACACACTTACTTCCTGGTCAACGTGTTTCACACATGCGCATTGAAGGATCCAGCCACTTTTGCCCTCTTAAAGCCTTTCGCCCCCTGGTGGAAGAGGTGTGTAAGTGAAGATAGAGCCTCCTGTAGCTGTGGAAAGACAGGCTGTCCTCCCTCACTGTGAGTTGTTTGTTTGTTTGATCTGAACTGAGGTAAGGGGGCGGAGCTTAACACAACACACACACACACACACACACACACACACACACACACACACACACACACACACACACACACACACACACACACACACACACACACACACACACACACACACACATATTTGCATTTTAAATGTGCCTGGCTGGCCCACTTGGCACAGCACAGATAATCTAACTGATCTACACACACTTCATGTGTGTCATTGTCTCCAAGTATCTCACAATTTACACATTCTAGTATCTAGTCTTGGTTGTCATTGATCTACACTGTGATTCTCAAACTCTCTAATTTCAAGGACCGCACATTAGATTTGCATCAGACATAACTCCATTTGACAAGATGTTTATCTCTCGAACCCAAATCTCAGGATATTTTTGTTATTAGGAATGATTCAGTCCAATATTGTCGGTCCATAATACCTTTACTGTCTATGTACTGTAGATATGGAGACCACAGTGACATTCTTTATAAGCCACGTATTACTCCTGTGTAAAACTGAACCAAACTAAATTGATTCACATTATGAACCAGAATGTTTTTGTTTTGTTTTTCATCTAAATAGTTCTCTTGTTGTATTTACTTGAATATATTGGAATAATGAATATTAACTATCAATCACTCTGCTGGGCACCACCTGGAACCCTGTCAAGGACCCCTGGAGGTCCCCAAAATCCTACATTGAGATCCAATGATCTACAATTATGGCAAATTAAGAACTAACTAGAGACACCATGATTGATATACTGATATCTGTTTGGTGCATCCCATGTGTTTGGTAGTAGAAACTCAACATTTAAAAGTACTGAAACAATGTGATTCATTAGTAAACACTCCCCCACGCCGTGTGCAGTGCAAAGTGCCTTGATCAGCCAAATCCTGAAAATAGACAGGAGAGGAGATTATAATATATTAATGCTTAAAACTTTATATTAAGCATTATCGTCTCAATACCCTAAAGAGTCTCCAAATCCCTGTCTGCAGATTTTCACTCTAATTTGTATTTAAAAAAGAATAATAAAAAAAACAGGGGTCCTTTGGTTTAGGGTGTTTCAGGGGGACCCCAGCAAACCTATTATGGGCATGTCATATTAGGCAAACATTCACAGAAAATAGGCAATCTACAAGCTCACAATGCATTGCAATTCAACACTTGAGTGGCAGTAGCTGTGCCGGGAGAGGGATAGTCTGGTTACCTAACGTGCAATCACATTTCAGCATTTCCTAATTTCCCCATTAGATGGGAAAGCTACACTCTCATTTGACTGCTGTTTTCAAATCACGCCTCCTCATTTCCATTTAACCCTCCTGCAGTGTTCCGATCAAATCTGTCCAATTTCCAACTTTTCTGAATCATAACTTTTGTGTTTTTCATGTGGGTGACTTGAAACCTTATGATTTCTTCCCCACTAGGCAGGTGAACATATAAAAATAGTGATGACCATTTTCATCATACAGTAATAGTTTAAGCACAAGATATGCAGGCTATAGAATGAAGCAGTGATTGTTCCTGTATCGTTCACAGTAGTCACTTGGCCTTTGGTGTTGTATTTTTTTGGAGGTCACAAAGGTCAAATGCCAGGGCAGGAAGGCCATCAATTTTTTTTTTTTTAAGTCCAAAAATGATTTTTAAGAAATAATGAATTTAACTTGAAGGTTAAGGATGATTTTATTTTAATATAGTATAAGAATAGTATAACTATCTGTGAAATATAACCCATTTATTTCACAAAAGAATGTGTTGGCGAATGACCAATATTTAGTTATATGGGTCTCAATATGTCACATTCAGCCCTGATCATGCCGAACCAGAAGCCATGGATAAATAGTGAAATACGTGCAGCTCTCCACACACGATCTGTAGCCTATAAATCAGGCTCAGTGGAGGAATATAACAACTCACGCTATTCACTCAGAGCGGCCATCAAACAGGCAAAGAAGGATTACAGTCAACGCATGGAGTCAAAACTTATCATAAACAACCCGAGGCACCTATGGCAGGGGCTTCAAGCCATAACCGACTACAGGGGGAGCACACAGCAAACCCAACACACAACACCCACCTTTCCAGATGACTTCAACACCTTCTCTGTCAGGTTTGACCCCTCTGCTAGACCCTCTGGCACAGTTGGCTCCTCTTCCTCCCCCAACCCCACTGGTGAGCACCCACCTCCGCAACCCCCCCCTACTGGTATGGGGAGGGGGGAGCAGACCCCTCCTTCTGGAATATCTCCACGCCCCCACTCCACCTCCGATGCTGACCAGGACTGCCCACTGTCCATCAACAGGGCTGATGTCTACCGCTCTTTCAAGCGGATCAACCCGCGGAAGGCGGCTGGTCCAGATGGCATCCCGGGACGTGTCCTGAAGGCTTGTGCTTACCAGTTGGCGGAGGTATTCACTGACATTTTCAACCAGTCCCTCTCCCTCAGCTCTGTCCCCACCTGCTTTAAAACCAGCATCATCATTCCCATTCCCAAGCAGCAGAAGGTGACCAGCCTAAATGACTGGCCCTATAGCCCTTACTCCCATAGTTAGTAAGTGCTTTGAGAGCCTGGTTAAAGGACTCATATGCCCCATGCTTCCCCCCACCCTCGACCCCTTGCAGTTTGCATATCGAACCAACAGGAGCACAGAAGATGCCATCGCCCACGTCCTCCACACGGCCCTCTCCCACCTAGAGGGCAGGGGCACCTACGTGAGGAGGCTGTTTGTGGACTACGGCTCTGCATTTAACACCATAGTGCCCTCCAGGCTAGATGGCAAGCTCCGGGACCTGGGCCTGAATACATCACTGTGCGACTGGATACTGGACTTCCTGACGGACCGCCCCCAGTCGGTGAGAGTGGCTGGTCGGACCTCCTCCACACTGAGTCTCAGTATAGGGGCACCACAGGGCGTAGCGACACAGACATCAAACCATGTTGTGAAGTTTGCTGACGACACAGCAGTGGTGGGTCTGATTTCCGGCGGCGACGAGTCGGCCTACAGGGAGGAGGTGGCCACCTTGGAGCAGTGGTGCATGGACAATCACCTCTCTCTAAATGTCAAGAAAACCAAGGAGATTGTGGTGGACTACAGAAAGCAGAAGGATGAGCTCCAACCAGTTAACATCAATGGCTCAGCGGTGGAGAGGGTGGACACCTTTAAGTATCTGGGAGTGAATATTGAGAAGGACCTGACCTGGGACTGCCATGTTACCGCAGTCGTAAAAAAAGGCCCAACAGCGCCTGTACGGGCTCAGGCGCCTGAAGCAATTCGGCCTGAGACCCAACACCATCAGGGACTTCTACAGAGGCACAATTGAGAGCCTCCTAACAAGCAGCTTTACATCCTGGTACGGCAGTTGCACGGACAGAAACCGAAAGGCGCTGAGGAGGGTTGCGAGCTGCCCAGTATGGAGGACCTCTACACCCAGCGCTGCCTAAACAAATCACTGAGGATCATTAAAGACCCCACCCACCCCCATAAAATACTATTTTCCCCACTAAAATCAAGAAGGGTAAAGGGATACAAGATCCTCTCAGCACGTACCAGCAGGCTGAGGAACAGTTTCTTCCCACAGGCCATCAGGCTGTTAAATGACAGTGGAAAATGAAATGTGCAATAACTGTACTCTGCACTATGCACTTTCCTTAAACTGATTTGCCTGTGTTTGTTTGTTTATTTATTGCTTATGAGCGTTTTTAGGTTGTTTTATCATGTTTTTATTTTTTTTATTAATTGGAGCTTCCGAGCGTAAGTTTTTCACATACGTACCTGTGCATCTAAGTAACAATAAAAGTGAATCTGACTTCACTGACTGAAGTAGGGGTCACATAGTTTTAGCTGACTACGGGGAGAAAAACCCTGCAGTTTAGTTTGTTTATGCGCTGCTTGCTCCTCCCCTCTCACTGCGCCAGCGCGCTCTGCCTGTAGGAGAGGAGAGCGGGGGAGTTGCATGGTGTTGACGGACAGTTTGAGGATCCAATGGAGTTGTTAGGTTTTGTCAGAGACGCTTTTTAATAATTTTCATTGGTTCAAACGTGTTTTTTTTTTTACACAGACGTAAAGGGTGTTCAATAGCGTAGATTTACTGAAAATGGAGTTAGCTGGTTCGTCCTGGACACCGACGATATGCTATTCTATTTAGGCACAGGGCAGATGCTTTAATGCCTTAATGATTTAAGCAAAAATACGTAGCCACATGGACCCTAGATTCCTCCATTCACAGAAAATAGCCAATCTAGTGTCGATAAAACGGGCGCCTGCCGTTCAGTTTTTCTCACTTGTACTGGGTTCTCACTTGTATTGTAACATTACTGTGACAGAAAAGACCACTAGGACATTGGTTCTCAAACATTTTCAGCTGAAACCCAAAGGATACAGATGGTGTCTCAGACGTACACACTAATCCATTATGAACAAACAATTAGTAGTGAACATTGAACATATCTACAAGCTCACAACACATCGTTGTGAGTTTTTCTTGAATTTATTTATTTACTATTATTTCTATAATTGCTACACATTTCTACAGAACCTGTGGATATCCTGTCATTCTGGGCATAAACAAGAAGTTGAATATTTGAATGATATAGCACACATAGAGGAACTGTAGTGGTGAAACTTTTATTAAACAAAACAAAACAAAACAAAACAAAACAAATCTTATTTTTTCCCAAGGGATAAAAGCAGATCTGAGTTTATAAAAACACCTCTAAAGACAAAAATGCTGTATAATATAAGCAGGTAATCAAACTGAGTGATGATGTACACTATCTCCCTGGCATCTACCATATTATGTACTATGATATTGTAACAATCTAAATAACACACACGTCAACACACAGTGAACAGCTACACAAACCTAGCAACTTGTCAGCACTTTACTGCACCATTATTTACTGCAAATCAATGAACATAATAATTATAGCATGAATATGACTTGTTAAATCCTGACGAATGTGGACAGACACAGTGATGCTCATATTGTACAAGTGAATGAGCTGGAGGGAATAATGCTATAACGACAAATACGAAAAATAAAACAAATTAATACCATCATGGCGAATAGAACATCAGATTACGTGATTCCTCTGCTTTAGTATCCTTCTCATTGTCATCCAGGATTAGACTGAATGGTCATATGTCTTAAACTAGAGGCACTCCCCCTGTATGAGTCCTCATGTGTGATTTTAGATCAACAAATTCTTTACCACAAACTGTACAAGAAAATGGCTTTTCGCCTGTATGAGTCCTCATGTGTGTTTTTAGATGAACCTTCTTAGCACAGCCTTTACCACAAACTGTACAAGAAAATGGCTTTTCACCTGTATGAGTCATCATGTGTGTTTTTAGATCACCCTTGTGAAGACAGCCTTTACCACAAACTGTACAAGAAAAGGGCTTTTCGCCTGTATGAATCATCATGTGTCTTTTTAGATGACTTGTGCTAACACAGCCTTTACCACAAACTGTACAGGAAAAGGGCTTTTCACCTGTATGAGTCATCATGTGTGTTTTTAGATGAACCTTCTTAGCACAGCCTTTACCACAAACTGTACAAGAAAATGGCTTTTCACCTGTATGAGTCATCATGTGTGTTTTTAGATCACCCTTGTGAAGACAGCCTTTACCACAAACTGTACAAGAAAAGGGCTTTTCGCCTGTATGAATCATCATGTGTATTTTTAGATGACCCTTGCGAGCACAGCCTTTACCACAAACTGTACAAGCAAAGGGCGTTTCCCCTGTGTGAATTATTGTGTGTCTCTTAAGATTTCCCTTTTCATTAAACATTTTGCCACATTCTGTACAACTAAATCTTTTCTTCCCTGTGTGACTCCTCAGGGAGTGAGTTTGTTTCGATGATTTCAGGGATTCCTGGGACAGCTTGCACTGTCCTCCCACATCTTGTATCTTGTGTGATTTCAGTGTGTTTAAGGCTGACTGATCTCCCCCAGTCTCCTCCCACTCATCACTATCTTCAGTGTCTGATTCAGAACAGTGTGACGAGAGGAGCTGGTCCTCACTAGTTGGTTGTGATGTTCCACAGTCCTCTAAATCAGCTTGTGTTTTCATGTGTTCAGTTGAGGTGCTGGCTACCGGCTCGGTCTCTCTGTTTTCATCATCATCTTCACTTTTCACTGCTAGTGATTTCAACGTTGACCCACCAGCCTCTTCTGGTCTTTCAAGTAACTCCTCCTGTTCTTCTTTAATCTGTGGATGTTCTGGTTCCTCCTGGACCATATTGGGGCTCTGCTCCTCTTCAGGTGTAACCTCCTCTTTACACACAGGTACACTTAGGAAGTCTAGGAAAAAGATACAATGAGACTCTATAAAAGGTTTGAATCTTGTACCTCCACTACAGACAATAATTTTTGGATTGATACCAATTAAACATATTTCCACAACTAGGATTTCTTAGGACTTTTAGTATGTTGTTCTGGTGACCTAATAGCAGTGTTGTTTTCGTCAACGAAGACGATATGATTTCATCAACGCCCCTTTTTTTCATGACGAAGACGTAACGTTGACGTGCTGAACATAGCTCTTTGATGACAAAAATATGACGAGACGAATGTGTGTTTTCGTCGACGAGACGACATTTTTATTGGGTGGGACGTTCAAAATGCATGAAGAGATCAAAATATTATAGCGATATTATTTCAATGGGGGAATAGTGGCCAATCACAGGGAGGGTTCTAGGATGCATTGCAACATCCGGCTCTGTGATTGGTTTCTTTTCCTTTTTTTGGCAGTGTTGCCATGTTCTTTTATTATTAGTTTCCACCAAGAACTTTATTTGAAAATAGCAGATCTACAAGCTCACAACGTGTCGCTCTTGATGCAACACGTTGTGAGCTTGTAGATCTGCTATTTTCAAATAACCGATGTATACAGTAGGTTTAAAGGAGAATTCCGGACATTTTAAGTGTTATCTTTGATGTGTCGTTACTCACCTACCGACGTAAACAGTGGCATTGTTTATTTCCAGATATTCCCCTGTCGTCATATTTTCAACCTCCTCCGTTGTCATAATGGGAGCGCGTGTCATAGGGAAATTCGTCTATTATAACCGATGCAAAGTTATTTTTTTCTCTACTACTACTCATTGTGGAGTCTGATGATAGTCAAACATGCAGTGAAAGTTCCTGAGAGGCTACCGCTAATGACGAACGAGCTAACGCTAGTTGCTTGTTTCTCAACATGGCAACACCAAGTTGCCAGGTTCTGGGAGAGAAACAAGCAACTAGCGTTAGCTCGTTCGTCATTAGCGGTAGCCTCTCAGGAACTTTCACTGCATGTTTGACTATCATCAGACTCCACAATGAGTAGTAGTAGAGAAAAAAATAACTTTGCATCGGTTATAATAGACGAATTTCCCTATGACACGCGCTCCCATTATGACAACGGAGGAGGTTGAAAATATGACGACAGGGGAATATCTGGAAATAAACAATGCCACTGTTTACGTCGGTAGGTGAGTAACGACACATCAAAGATAACACTTAAAATGTCCGGAATTCTCCTTTAAGTACTAAATTGTAAGTGCTCATGTGGCCCATAGTCACTTCTTTTGGGCTGGTTTTCCTAGACCTGGTTGCTTGTTTCTTTCACAGAATCTGGCAACACTGATACCGGCTTCACGTGTAGTTGTTGTTGTTGTTATGAACGTGAAGACGCGAGTTGCCTAGCTGCCTTAAGTTATGATAGTGGGCATGTTATCAGGTTTTAATGGGTTAGGTGGTCTGAAAAGAAGAATGGATATATTATGGACATACATACTACTTTACAATCCATCTGAAAGGAAACCTAATGCACCTAACGGGAGAGGGAGATAAGAGACACCAGAAGGCGTGCCACGCTACTATTTTTGCAGCGGTAAGCTAACGGCAGTCCATTTACTGACATAATAAGTCGATGTTACTCGACAATTGGCCCGTGGTAATGTTTGTCGTACTTCCTAAAAGGTTTCCATAACATCTGACGCTAGCTTCAGGCTAAAGCTGGTGTGCTTAAGCCAGTGGTTCTCAAACTGTTTCATGTCAAGGACCCCCAAATTGACACTTATTAGCCCTTAGGACCCCCATTTGAAAATATATGCCACGGACCCCCTCATAAGAGATGATTTTTACAGCTCTAGCAGTCAATTCTCAACCATTTTAATTGAAGGACCCCCAGTTTGGCATGCATAAGGCTACGGACCCCTATTTTATGGCATTTCTATCTCTGGGACCCCAATTCATATTGTAAAATCAATGTTCATTTAACTCTGAGAGTGTACAAATGGAACCAAATGAACCCGTTAGGGTCCATTTGGTTCCATTTGTACACTCTCAGAGTTACAGACCCATAAGGGTCCATTTGGTTCCTAACTATCCATCATTTAGCTGGGGACCCCCTGGAACTCCCTCAAGGACCCCTGGGGGTCCCCGGACCCCACTTTGAGAACCAATGGCTAAAGCTAACTTGGATTGTTTAGCCTTGTATCAAGGCTATGGATTGTTATGAGTAAAACATGCAGGCTTTTTTGGCTGGACAGGGGCAAGTGAAAGCAAGTGAAAAAGGGGGTACGTCAGTGACGTAGTTTGCATCGTGCCTATGACTGTGACGTGACGAGTAAATCCTTGGAACTCAACAGTACAGTAACTTAATATACCTAGTTCTTACACTATGTACAGTACAGTATATGTACATTCTAATTTTTCCATTGCTTAGAAAGAGGGTACCATGTGGTTATTAAGCTATTAAGACGTTTTTTCAACTGCATGAGTTTAAGTGCCAGTTTAGTGCTATCATAATGTACACAACTGTCAAAAATACAACATTTTTAGTAGGAATACATTTGCCTCCTGTGTGAATTGTGCATATGAATAGGATGGGGCAGGTGTACGCTACTGTATTTTAACATCAGTCATAATGGTGGTACTTGGAGAGAAATATTTTCTGGGTGGTACTGGTAAAAAGGTTGATAATGAGAACCTGATCTAGGCTATTCTATTTTCCGAACATGCAGTATTTTGTGTGAATTACAGTATGTGTTGTAACACATGTTGTATCCTATTGTGTTATCCCCTAAAAATGGGATATATTTTATGATAATACTGTTAGCAGTCATATCTTAAATACAATAATTATGTATATTGACCTAATTAAATTAGTTTAAATATAGACTAAAACCATTTGATTTTCCGTCGACTAAAACTAGACTTAAACCTTTTTGAGTTTTCGTCGACTAAAACTAGACTAAAACCATTTGAGTTTTTGTCGACTAAAACTGGACTAAAACTATCAAGGATAGAAATGACTAAAATGTGACTAAAACTAACAAGCATTTCGTCCAAAAGACTAAGACTAAATCTAAACAACACTGCCTAATAGACGTGGTCTGTGAAGAAAATTACAATTACTCTGCCTGGACTATTGGCCAATAGGAATATTTCGGCATATCGTCCAATCTTAATAACTATCCTATACAACTTAACTACAAGTTTTAAAGTAAATAAAACATTATATACCTATCCTGTACAACTTTACTTTACTTGTACTTTACTTGTAAAGTAAATAAAACATTATATACCGACTACAGGTTGTAACGTAGATAAAACAGTACATACCTATTCTGTACAACTTTACTACAGGTTGTAAATTAAACAGTACATACCTATCCTGTATGTAATCAAATCCAACTATAGATGTTTACCATGTTCTGTTCAGCTGAAAGGTGCAGTCACTAGGTATGCTAAGTGCTAAAATAATTGCCTCCATCATGCAGAGCCAATCTAACATCTCAAAATGTGTGGCCTTTTGATGCGTTGTGAGCTTGTAGATCAACTAATTTAGCTATTTAAAAAAACAAAAGATAAGTGATTTGTGGGTCCCACTGTTTCGGATTTAATGGCGGCTAGTTGAACTGGTATTGTATTCATGTGTTCAGTTGAGGTGCTGGCTACAGGCTCTGTCTCTCTGTTTTCATCATCATCTTCACTTTTCACTGCTAGTAATGTTAACGTTGACCCACCAGCCTCTTCTGGTCTTTCAAGTAGCTCCTCCTGTTCTTCTTTAATCTGTGGAGGTTCTGGTTCCTCCTGGACCAGATTGGGTCCGCTCCGCTCCTCTTCAGGTGAAACCTCCTCTTTACACACAGGTACGTGCAGGAAGTCTAGGAAAAAGATACAACAAGACTCTATAAAAGGTTTGAATCTTGTAACCAGGCCTGGAATTTCGTCATTTTAGGGGCAAGGCCACTTGGCCTTTGGTGTTGAATTTTTTTGGAGGGCACAAAGGCCAAATGCCAGGGCAGGAAGGCCATCCAATTTTTTTTTTTTTTTAAGTAAGTCCACGGAAATAATGAATTTCACTTGAAGGTTATAGACTGGGCAAAACCTATAACAATTCGATAAAAGGGTGTACCAAACTTTTCTCAGTTGATTCTTCTGTGTTTTTTCCCGTAGAATCCATTTCTGCCGAATACTTTTTTGTATGTGCATATTTAATGAGATATTAACATATTTGCCACATGGGTGAAAAATAACAGGGAAACCCTTATAACAATGGCTCTAGCTTAAGCACAATACAAGAAAAAGCATGTGTGTGGGCCACGTTGCAAGTACCTGATGGTGATGAACCATATCATGAATTTAGTTTTGTGCAAGACAGAATTACAAATACGACCACAACAAGTTTTCAGGCTCATTCTACATGCATATTGATGTTTGGAAAACATTTAGAGAGGAAACAAAAAGTGTATGCAGTTAAATCAGACACTGGAGTCACTGATATGGATATAGGGTTAGAGACTACAGAAGTAGATCAAGACGACAAGCTCAATGAAAGTAGAAGCTCTGGGTGAATTGTCAAGAAGACAAATTTCATATGTTTCATCTGTAATAACCAAGCAAATGCTGACACAAAGCCATATGCTGATGGTGGCCTTGGCCGTTGTTCTGAAGACAGGGCTTTCAAGAAACTTCATGACCAAATTCATTTAAGAGCTGTACCTGGAGACAAGTTTGAAGGGGCAGCAAAGAGACTTGATCTTCTTTTGAGCGGACAGTCGTTTGATGTATTTGCTGTCGATGTTTACTACCATAGACATTGCTATGTTTCATTTACTAGACCTTTAAAATGTAAAGAAGCTGGATTGGACAAAGATGAAGTGTCAAAGGTGAATGAGCTGAAAAATAAAGTCACTTAAGAATTTCTGAAATTGATTGAGATGAAAGTTGTCAAGGACAAAGAAGCATATCTGATGACGGATTTACTAGAAGAGATTGAAAGTTTGAGCACAAAAAATGGGTTGAAAGAATCTTGTATTAAGTATACCTATGAGTTGAAGAGCAAATTACAAGACCAGTTTGGAGAGAAGATTTCATTTTACAAGACTGGGAGAAATTTGGTAGTCCATCCAACATCAGTGAATCCTTGCATGTATGCTGTTGAAACTCTGAAAGGTGCAGGCCTTCGTGATGATGACCTCACAAAAGCATTTGCAGGCGTGATAAAGCGGAAGTTGAGGAAGGGGTCACATGAAGAATGGCCAATAACACCTGAGGATCTGATTGCAAAGCTTGACAGCAGTGGGCCCATGGCATGCCTTTATAATGCAATTGCTTGGACCGTTAACCCTCAGGCTAAAAATAATGACAAAGGATATGTGCTAACCAGGCACGCCGGAAGGGGTTAAATAGTGGGGGGACAGTGATGACGTCATAGTGGGCGTGGCCAAGTGGTGACGTCATGATTCTTACATTCCGTTTTGTTGTCGCTCCAAATAGCGCACACATGTAACCAAATGGACCAGGGACGCGGGCTTTTGTGCGTGGCCATGGGGGCTGAACTTGACCACCACTCGGCCCCCACCCCTTCCCCCCCGCCCCCCCTCCACCCACTGCGTCGCGGCCATGTACGATTTTTTTTGCTTAATTAATTCATTAAATGACCATAAAACAACATTAACAACACTCTACCCATCCTTCAGTGTGTCCCATCCTCAAATGTTTTACTTAAATAAAAGTACTTATTTTAGTAGTAGTTACTTCTACTCCACTACAAATAGACAAATATTGTACTTTTACTCCACTACAATTATTTGATAACTTTATTTACTATAGTTACTTTGTAGATTTTGATTATTATTACAAAACCACTTATACAGTATATATAGGCTACTTTAGCAATTTGAAAATAGCAGATTTGCGACGCGTTGTGAGCTTATGTAGTCTGCTATTTTCAAAGAATTTGTATACATTTTACACGTTTGAAAACTTGTGAAATGGGACCTTCTGCATAATGACTACTTTTACTTTTGGTACTTTAAATATATTTTGATACCAATACTTTTCTACTTTTACTCAAGTACATTTTGAATACCTTACTTCTACTTGTAATAGAGTATTTTTACATTGCATAATTGATACTTTTGTTTAAGTAAAAAAAAATTGAACTTTTTCCACCACTGGTATTCAGTGCATGCAGTGAAGAGTTCATTTCAATAGGGCAGACCGCAATAGGGCAGACCGCAGAGCCAAAACCTGCAGAACATGTTTAGCACAGCCACAGAGATCACGACTTGTTTATTAGAGGCAATTAGCATGTCTGGCTGGGGCCGCTTGACAATAGGAACGGTGGGGTGGGCGGAGGCTGCGGAGCTACTGCTATAGCGCCGGTAGAGATTTATTTTTAATTTATTTTTATTTTTTTACAATATATATATATATATAAAAAAGAAGTCGATAGCTGAAAAGTGGGGGGACACAGAGGACCGCGTGACCCCGCCTCCGGCGTCTATGGTGCTAACTAGTAGTAAATGTTTGGCTAAAAAGATTTGGTCTATTGCCAGTGATTGGGAATCCTTGATTACACATGAGAGGTCTGTGAAAAGTACAGCTTTGAGCCTGACTGTACATCGCACAACTGGCTCAAAAGAAGTAACCACACTTCTGAACAAATGTGGTCATGGAGCGTCTTATTCTGATGTGCGTCTGCTGAATAACACATGGGCACAACAAGTGACTGAGCAGTCCAGACGTAGGATTCCACCTGGATTTGTGAAAGGAAGAGCTGTGCATGTCACTATAGATAATTCAGATGGTAGACAACAGACCGTGACAGGTTCACACACAACACATCATACAAACGGAACCTTCTTTCAGAATAGATTGAAATCTGATGATGGAAATGAGCCCACTGGTGAATATCAGCAGAAAGATGCACATTTTACAGTTGTCGATACTGAATCAACAGAACGAGATTATGGAACATACAGAATAGAGAAGAAGAAGGAGCCCCCTCCTGTACCAGAATATGAAGATTACAAAGAACATGATTTGCTGGACTGGTGTCTGAAGCGTGACATTGCATGGGCTATTGTTGGTGGACTTGGAGACCAAGTGATCAGTCAAGATGGAGAAAGCAACATACCACCTGTTGGGTCTTGGACTTCCTTCATGAAAGCAGTAACAACCTCAGAGACAAGAAAATCATTGATTGAATACATGGAAGTTGTTCCGCTACCCCCAAGTGACACAGTCTGCAAATGGTACCTAGATCTCCTGATTGACAAGGCAGAGGACTTTGGACTGCAGTGTATATTTGCACATTCAGATGAAGCCATATATTGTAAGATCTCAAAATCATGTACAAAAAGTATGGGGCACTGGGTTTCAGAGACTGGTGGGTAGATGCAGGCGTGATCGCAGAGGGATCAAGTGTACAGGCTGTAGAAGGCCGTCACTACTTCCGTGCAATTCGACTGCACAAGCAGTCATTTGAGGCACTACTAAGATACAGACTCAATAAAATGGGAGATGTATCACAGTTCGGAGAAGATTTTAGGCACTCACTGGAATTACTAAGATGTAGCCCCTCCCCAATGGAACTGGATCTCTTGATGTCAAACCCAGAGTTTGAGAGATTATGTACTGATCTAATGTCAAGCAACAGTGGTACAGAATCCAAAATGATCATTGAATATCTGAAAGATGTTTCAGCAATGCTTGCGTTAATCAGTTCTGTACGAGAAGACCACATTGAGAGACACTTACAAGCAGAACGAGCATTTTTACCCCAACTGTTTGCATTTGGACACATCAATTATGCAAGGTACCTTACCTACCAACATGTGACACTAACAAATCCACACGCAAATCCTGCAGGATGGAAAGAACTTAAAGAAAATGGATTTGGAGGGAGTCTTACTGGGGGTTCATTCTCCACAGTTCATGGGGACTTTATCACTGAGGTAACTGTGAACAGAGAGGTCAAAGTCAGGGGTGGTCGCATGCAAGGAGGATTCAGTACATCCCTCAAAGCAGAAGATGCCTTCATCAAAACCAGTCATCTGATGGCCAAAGTGAGGAGAGCACTGAAAGATAACTTAAGCATACTGACTAGTTCAAAACACAAGGAAATGACACAAGGTGCTAAAAAAGAACACGAAAAACAAGTCAAGGCCCTGGTTGACCAGATGTCCAAGTACATGGATCCATTTGCACCAGGTGTGGCAAGGCACTTCAAGACTGGCCAAGCCATAAAGGAAGAAGTTGTGAAAGGCTTGTTGGAATCAACAGAGACAGGAGAGACGTCGCTGATGAAATTCATAGAGGAGAGGCTGAAAAGAACAGGGGCAGATCGTGTTAGCTTCTTCAAACCAATACAGAATCCTAAAATAAAAACTGGATTAGAAAAAACAAAGAAAGCACCAAGAGTCATTAACATACTGAAAGAGGAAAAGCAGGCCTTTGGCAGTCTAGTGGGCAAATCTACCAGTGCAAGGGAAGCTCACTCCTATCCTTTGACCTCTGTACCATTAGCCCTTTCCACAGAAGATAAAGATCTGAGGCAAGGATCAAAAGCAATGCTACGGAACCATATGGTCACAGAGGCTGGGGCAGTTACTGAACAAGCACCCATCAGGGCAGAGTGGGTAATTGATGGCTGCTGTTCAGTCCGTTTCCCCAAAGAAGACATGGGGGGAATATGCTGATAGTCTGCTTCGGTTTTGCATGCCACCAAAGCTGTTGAATCCAACAAAACTAGTGATAGTCATGGATACCTATGGGGAACACAGAATCAAAGACTTCACACAAAAGAGAAGGGGACAAGCAGGAAGGAAGGTTGTCATAACTGAAAAGGGGCAATCTATGCCACAGGGCCAAAACTGGACTACGTTTCTACATAGTAGTGAAAACAAGACGGAACTAATTAACTTCCTTGCTAATTACTACAAGAGTAGCCTGAGGCTACGAGCTCAATCCATGGTCTTGAAGGGCGGACCCAAACACAGCCGCCCGGATTTGTGCGTGGCTTCCTATTGCTTCACCAATCTATGTCCCCGCCTCCCCTCCCCTCCCCCCCTCGGCCTGTGCACGGAGCACGCTGACGTCACCAAATTTAGAGCGACGCCCCTCTGCACTCTGATTTAGCACTCTGGTTAGGAGATAACAAGGTCCAAGACCATCGTTCCTGCATGGCTCCCCCAGGCTTTTTTTCTTTTGTAACAAAAAAAAAAGCCTGGGTTTCCGAGGCTACTACAAGAGTGACTCTGTCAGATCAAGGTTTGACATCCCACTAGTCTTTACAGAATCCAACAATGCTTGGTCAATCACATCTGAAGACGTTATGCTCTTAGAGCAATGCAACCACCATGAAGCAGATACAAGAGTTGTTTGGCATGCATCGTTATCTGACAGACCTGTAGTGGTTGTTGCTGCAGATACTGATATATTTGTTTTGCTAGTGTATGCCTTTAGCAAAGGTGATCCTGCTGAGAAATGGTTCATGAAAATTGACAGAGAGCGATATGTGGACATCAGCTAAGTTTGTGAAGCTTATGGGAAGGAAGTAAGTGAGGTATTGCCTGCCTATCATAGTGTTACAGGGTGTGATACAACCTCGTATCCCTACAAAGTAGGAAAAGTCAAACCACTCAAGAAAATGGTGACACAGAGCAAGTTCACCCTGCTGACTTCATTAGGAATTCTTCCGGTCTCATTTCAGGTTGAGAAAAAGCTCATCTTCATGCAGACAGTCATGTATCCAGGAAAAGAGAGTGAAGACTATGTGGAAACACAAGTCAGAATGTATGAGCAACAGAGGATCAAATCAAGTTTGGGTCTTCTTCCTGACAAAAATAGCTCACAGGAACATCTGCAGAGATCTAACTTACAAACATACATCTGGAGACAGTGTACTGAGCAAGATATTGTTTATCCCACACCAGATAACAATGGCTGGCAAGAGACAGACAATGGTCTTGTCCCAGTTTGGTTCACTTACAATCAGTTTCCACCAAGCCTGAGCAGAAAACCTCCCAGGAAATCAAAGTGCGGAGAGGGAGCTGATGATGAGAGTGATGATGAGAGACCGGAAAGTCAAAGAAAGAAACCAAAGAGTCAACCTGCTAAAAAGAGGCGGAAAACGAAAGATGCTACATCCACTGAACATGATCTTACATCTGCTTCAGAAATGCCTTCTTCCTCATCAGAGAGTGACAGTGATTTTGTACCCAGTAGTGATCCAGATACATCAGACAGAGAGAGTGATTACTCAGATGACTTTTAATAAGACCTGTCAGTCGATCTGTCTGTTATGCGTAACCATTATCTCACAAATGTTTGCTTTAAGTCGGAATATATAATACACTTCATTGCCTAGTTTGCATATTTGCTCTGCATATCTAATCTAAAAACTTCATTTTATATACAAATAAGATTATTTTGATCAAGTGTAAATGTTCTGTGGCCTAAACACATAATTCTGTCTGCCTATTGCAAAATTATCCACACAAATGTATTGTACAACTATATCCGCCCATGTATCAAATAGGCTAATTATCCAATTAAATATGCACAATACAAAAATCTATATTGCAGAAATGGATTCTACAGGAAAAATGCATTAGGATCAACTGAGAAAGGTTTAGTAATAGTAGGGGTTACTAAGCACAAAAAAGGGCCAAATCGTTACGCGGCGGATAAAAGCACCAAATTTGGTACACGCACTCTTTAGGATGTATCTCATCATCTCAGAAGGGGTGCCCAAAAATTTGGACCCATTAAAGGGTTTTTTAAAGGAAAAATCTAAAATGGCCGCCAGAAATGACCCATGATTCCTAAAAGTTGATATAATTCTGACATTTTGGCTGATTGTGCTAAATATAACTTTTACATTTATAGTAAATAGACTGATATTAAAGGATTTGGCAAAAATAACCCATGAAAAATGTCTTAAATATTTTTTAAACAACTCTAAATGCCCAAAATTGTCTTAAAAACCACTCTGAATAAGATGACCTTCCACATTAATCCTTTTCTAAGTGATATATTGTCAATGCCAAATATACTTAATTGTTTTCTAAAACTTTTAAAAGACCCTATGAATGATTACCAATACATAATATATTGTACAAATCTTCATATGACCAGAGATCAAGCCCTCTATTGGGGCACAACTCCATAGCGTTTTAATGCCCCAAAAATGTAGGAGAGTGTGGGAGCAGACAGGTTCTCGTGCTTGGAGTGTGGGAGCAGACAGGTTCTCGTGCTTGAAATTAAACAAAGTTGCAACCTTGTGCGGGAAAGCAGAAGATCAAAGACACACACACCAGCACCCCCCCAAACTATGATAAAGAGGCACTTGCATTGGCAAAAATAGTCAAATCAATTCGCAATGATATATTAGACTATACACGGTTTGAATTTGATGGTCACTTCCCACAGAACTGTCAGAACGATTCCGTCCCACCAAGCTTGAAGGCGCTAGTTTCCATGCTACTTAATGGCCCTAATGTCTCTATTCAAGATAGTGATGTTTCTCATGCATGCCTAACTATTTCACAGCTGATACTTTTCAATATGAAGAAAAGACCTCATGCAGCAGGTCCATCAAGGGCTGCCAAATTTCACGAGCCACCTCTTCCTCTTTATATTGGTCTTAAAGTTCACACTGAAACGAGAAGCAAGAGCACTGTCAATGATCTCCACGCATTAGGAATCAGTGTACACTACCCCCGTGTCCTTGAGGTTGAAAATCAGCTTGGATCTGCTGTCTGTCGAAATTACATGGCACAGGACCTGGTCTGCCCTGCTATCCTAAGGAAGGTCTTTTCACTGTTGGGGCACTTGATAACATAGACCATAATCCTTCATCGACCACAGCTCAGGGATCATTCCATGGTACTGGAATAAGTGTGTTCCAATTTCCAACCTTTTCAAACGCAGGTGTTTGTAGAGAAAAAATTACTATTGAACCAAATGAAAATGATAGCCTCCTTCTTCCTGAGAAGTACAC
This sequence comes from Gymnoscopelus braueri, assembly GCF_963280865.1. NCBI lineage: Eukaryota > Metazoa > Chordata > Actinopteri > Myctophiformes > Myctophidae > Gymnoscopelus > Gymnoscopelus braueri. The sequence goes on along the minus strand of NW_027660542.1, from coordinate 31,808 downwards.
AACTGTTCCAGCTGTTACTTGCAATCCAAAGGCTATCTCTGTGCCTAAAGCAAAGCAAAGTAATATCAATGGTAAAATTGACATGGCAAAAGCAGAAGAGGAAAAATGGGCAGATCATGCAACCCTGCTCCTTAAAAGTGATACAATAGATAGAGGACACTTTATCTCTTGGGCAGCATACCATGCGTCTCTTCAGCCAGAACCATCTGACCCACCTGCTATAAGCTCACTTCTTCCTCTTTTTAATGAAAAAGCAGCCAGTTTTGCTATGGTCAAACATGGCATGGATGTACTAAAGCAGATTACACAACACCTCAATCCTGGTCAAGCCCCAGTAATGGCATTTGATCAACCACTGTACGCCCTCGCAAAAATGGTTCAGTGGAGCTTTCCAGACTCTTATGGTGAGAACGAATTTGTGATTATGTTTGGTGGGTTACACATCGAAATGGCTCTGTGGAACACAATTGGAGAAATATTGGAGGGAAGTGGTTGGAAAAATGCAATATGTGATGCTGGGGTGGCCACCTCTGGGACAGCAGACTCCTTCTTGAAGGCAGCACACTTAACCAAAACCAGGCACAGTCATCAAGTATCGCTGCTAGCCTTGTCAAAGCTTCAGAAGGATGCATGGCTGTTGGAATCTACAAGTACTTCCTTTGAGGTATGGAGAGCAGAGATAATCAGAAAGTACCCAACTTTCCAATTCTGGAACATTGTTCTTGAATTTGAGAAACTTGTGATGATTTTTGTCCGTGCTCACAGAATCAGAGATTTTGAACTTTATGTGGAAGTTCTGGAGGCATTAGCCCCGTGTTTTTTTGCACTGGACAGAACCAACTATGCTAGATGGATCCCTATCCACATACGTGATATGAAAGCTCTGCCACCATGTATCAAGAACGAACTGTGTAACTTCTGGTCTATTCCAAAAACTAAAAATAGGTTCTCGTGCATGCCGATTGATCAAGCCCACGAACAAAATAATGAGTTAGTAAAAGGTAGAGGAGGTGCTATTGGTCTTACAGAGAACCCCACCGCCTTTCGGCGATGGATGGTAGCAGGACCAGAGAAGGCTAGGCTACTTGTTGATTTTGAATCACAGTACATGGATTCAGGCGTAAACTCTTTGCATCTACAACATGAGCAGAGCTCCTCATACCAGAAAACCTATGAAAAACAGGTTTCAAACATGTGCCACGCAATCTCAGCCATGGGCAATCCATTCCAAGATACATGTCAAGAATTGCTTGTCCTGGACACCCGAAACTGTGCAAATGAAGATGTTGTCAACACTGTGCGTACTATTGAGGTGTTGGGAACTACTCAGTATCAGAGATATGTGAAGGAAGTCATTGCTGATGGGAAAACACCCATTCACCAGAGCATTAAGAGGAACAACCTTCCTCTTTTCAAGAATGCAAAAGCAAAGCCAAGATCCAAGGAGAAAACAAAACTTTCAGCTTTGAAAAGTGACTGTAACCTCTTCAGTCAACTTTACATCGCTAGCAAGTTTAGAGATGGCAACCTGGATGAGTTCTTCTCTCATGAGAATGCTATTTATCCTCCAGCCCTGTCCAAAGACAGTAAACTAAATTTGCCTTCTCAGAAATCAGATTTGTTGGGTCTAATAGCGGCTGATACTTACCCACCAGTACCATCCTCTATTGATGCTAAAATAATCGATGGAGCCGCTATCGCACATGCCCTGCCTGTTGACAAAGTATCTACCTTTGGTGAATATGCCAGTGATGTTTTCCTGCCATGGCTAGAGCTTCAGTTGAAGGCCTGTGAGAGAGATGACATGGTCTGGGATGTATACAAAACAAATAGCCTCAAAGAATCAACAAGAGAAAAGAGAGGACATGGTGTCCGACAAAAAGTTGGTGAGATGACTAAGCTTCCCCGCAAGTTCTCTGATTTCCTAAAAAACCCGATGAACAAGGAAGAGCTCTTTGAAATGCTAGCCGAGACGGTTAACTCCACCACGTTCGAACCAGGGAAGCAAGTATATGCGACTAAAGGTAGACATGTGCTTTCATCAGGTGCTCTAGCCACAATGCCAGACTGTGATCATGAGGAGGCAGACACTAGAGTATGCATCCATCTGAAAGATGCTCTAGAAAAGGGTGCAAAGACAATCGTGATTCGAACAGTGGATACGGATATCGTAGTGATTCTCGTGGGTCTGTTTGGACAGCTTATTGAAGAGTACCCAAATATAGGTCTCTGGGTTGCTTTTGGTATGGGGCAAAACTTCCAGGAAATATGCATCAACACAATTTTCAACAAGCTGGGGAGGAAAATGAGTTTGGCTCTACCGGGATTCCACTCATTCACAGGCTGTGATACAACTTCGCAGTTCCAGGGAAAAGGCAAAAAGACAGCCTGGGCTGCCTGGAAATCATTTCCAGAAGTGACAAAAGCCTTCACTGCTATGATGGTTAATCCTTTTGAAGTGCTTAGCCAGGGATCAAACAGTTTTGCAGTGCTAGAAAGATACACCTGTGTTCTGTATGACAAGACAACTGACATTGAAAATGTCAATGAGCTAAGGAAGGACCTGTTTGCTAAAAAATGTCTCTCAATGGAACACATTCCTCCCACACAGGCTGCACTGCTACAACATTCCCATCGAGCAGTCTACCAATCTGGCATTTGGTCGAGAAGCCTGAAAGCTATGCAATCTCTACCATCTCCTGAAAAATATGGATGGATTAAAGTCGATGATTCGTGGACACCTTTATGGACACTCTTGCCAGAGGCTGCCAAAGTTTGTAGAGAACTCCTCAAGTGTGGCTGCAAAGCTGAGCCCCTCTGTTCGAGAAAGTGTCGATGCCGGGATGCTGGGTTACCTTGCACAGCATTATGCCAATGTGCTGGTAATTGTGAAATGGCACACATGAATAGTCACTAAACACAAAAAACAGATTCTTTAGGTGTCTTTTGCATCATCGGTCAACACTGTAGGCAGCCATTTTCAATTTTGTCAATAACTCACTTCCTGTTTCAGATTATTTTGGGCACCCCTTCTAGGATGTTTTAGGATGACCCAAGGGACATGTGTGCCAAATTGTATGCTTTTTGGAGATTCTATAGGCTTTTTGAGCCAATCGCCAACACTGTAGGCGGCCATTTTCAATTTTGTCAATAACTCACTTCCTGTTGTAGACTTTTTTGGGCACCCCTTCTAGGATGTCTTAGGATGACCCAAGGGACATGTGTGCCAAATTTTATGCTTTTTGGAGATTCTTTAGTTGTCTTTTGAGTCAATCGACAACACTAGGTGGCCATTTTCAATTTGGTCAATAACTCACTTCCTGTTTCAGACTTTTTTGGGCACCCCTTCTAGGATGTCTTAGGATGACCCAAGGGACATGTGTGCCAAATTTTATGCTTTTTGGAGATTCTTTTGGTGTCTTTTGAGTCAACGGTCAACAGTTTAGGTGGCCATTTTGGATTTTGTCCATAACTCACTTCCTGTTTAAGATTTTTTTGGGCACCCCTTCTAGGATGTTTTAGGATGACCCAAGGGACATCTGTATCAAATTTCATGCTTTTATCCGCCGCGTAACGATTTTTCACTTAGTACCCCCTACTATAAACCCTTTTATCAAATTGCTATAGGGTTTGCCCTGTTATTTCCGCCCATGTGTCAAATATGCTAATTATTTAATTAATTGTGCACACTACAACAATGTACATGGCAGAAATGGATTCTACAGGAAAAAACACATAAGAATAAACTGAGAAGTTTGGTAAACCCTTTTATCAAATTTGTATAAGGGTTTCCCTGTTATTTTTCGCCCATGTGGCAAATATGCTAATATCTCATTAAATATGCACATAAAAAAAAGTATTCGGCAGAAATGGATTCTACTGGAAAAAAACACATAAGAATCAACTGAGAAAAGTTTGGTACACCCTTTTATCGAATTGTTATAGGTTTTGCCCAGTCTATTAAGGATGATTGTATTTTAATATTATAAGAATAGTATAACTATCTGTGAAATATAACCCATTTATTTCACAAAATAATGTGTTGGCAAATGACCAATATTTAGTTATATAGGTCTCAATATGTCACATTCAGCCCTGGACTTCACTGACTGAAGTAGGGGTCACATTAATCACATTAGATTCACAGATTAGAGATTTTATGTATTTTCCCCACAAGTTATTTTCATTCAAATGAAATGTGATTGAACTTGCACTAATAATGACTTTAGTTGATTTTTCACTCTTTAAAATATAGTATTTCTTAATTATTAATAATTACAGCTTGTAGATTGGCTATTTTCACGATTTTAAATTGTTTTTAAATAATAATTTAAAAAGGAATATACAATATTTCCACACGACAGCGATAATATATAGCCAATATATGGTTCTGTATCAGTATATGAGTCAGTTTTTGCAGATGTCATTCTAATTGGCTACTATGCCTGCATATGAATTTCATGGGCCTGGGTAGGTCACCCTGGCTTGGCGGAGATATGCACTGTTGCGCATACTCCGCACAGCAGGTGAAAGCAATTCACTTAAACGAGGGCTGTGTTGCGCATCAAAAAACGGACTAAAACTGTCACATTCTAGCTGCTGAAATAAACTTCCCATTTAGATCATTTTTGAAAAACGAACAGAACATGGATGTGGTTTGCAAAAGGATTATTATTTCTTGTCCATCAGAGCAGTGAGGTCACTCTTTTGTATGGTATTGATAGCCTAAACTTTTAATTTGTTTGCAGTTATTCTGTTTCTTGCTTTATATTAACTCTTTCAGTGCCACAATACGTCAAATTTCCATAAATAAGCATGGCACTGAAAGAGTTAAGACTCATAATTTGGGGATTTCGCTGTATTTTATCAGATGTATTCATCTATATTTTGCTGTTGAAAAAAACATTGGGGCACATTGGTCTGTAGGACTACGGAATCCTCTCTCTCTCTCAGGCTAGAAATCAAACCTATCATTGATTAGTTCAACCGGCTGCGTTAGATTTATCTCCTGTTTGGCCCGGTAATGCTTTTGTGTCTATTACACTGTGTTGCGGGATTCCGACGGTTCATAGGAGGCTCAAAATCAAACCTACCTACCACCATAGATATAGAAACCTAGATACCTCATTGGCCTCTGCAGTTGGTTGGAGCGACCTGTTTCGTATGGTGGCCGCCATACGCGCTGTGATTGGCCAGTGCCCGTTCCCCCCCGGAAATGGGGGGAACTGGCACTGGCCAATCACAACGCGTCTTTTCCAGGACTTGACAGAATCTAGTTGTCCCGCCCCCACCTGCCTCTCATTGGCCTACTGAACGCCCCCTTCTGTGACGCACGCGGAAATTTCCAGCTACCCCCCAAGGCTCTCCGGGAAGCGGAAGCGCGCCCGCCATGCCGACGCTTCAGAGCCAGAGGAGGCGTCTACCTTTATATGTCTATGCCTACCACTGTGCATGTTGTAGCTGCGCAGCTCAATCAAAGGGACTGGTGTCTTTTTAAAAAAAACTTATTGACAGGAAAATCGTGCAGAGGAAAAACTGTGAAATCAGTTGCTGGGCGCAGCTGGGGCACCACGGCCACTGTGGCCGTGAAGGCATGTCATTATTCGAGGGGCACGCGGCCAATGAGAGGGGCAACGTCGTGGCCACCGTGAAATTCCTGCCCTGCTTGTAACTCCACTGCATTATCTCAGTGACCAGTTGTGGCAGGAAAAAAGTATCAACAAGATTACTCTTTGCCTATATCTTACAAAAAATGTATTTGATGGTGCGCTGACTGCAATCTGTGCTGCAAATAGTGGCCGTTGTTTGTTTATAACCCTAACCCAGCTCTCATAGAAGATGCGAGACAAGCTGAATGAGAGGTGAAAGAGAGGCAGTCCCTATTCTTTTTAAAGTAAATACTTGTAAATGTTAGATAAGTGAGTCTTCTGCAAGTGGTTAGTTAATACTCGTCCTATTAGTTAATACTCGTCCTATTCATAGTACATTTAGATAGATGCAGGGGAAAATGCATCGATGTAGTCGCATTGTTAATGCTTAAATCGAAAAAATCTTTACACCCTAAGTACCGGCCCACTTTCACCAATAAAATAAATAAATAGAGAGTGCTTAAAACTTACTGAGATCCAGGTGGTCTTCAGTTTCCTGTTTAATAGAAACAGTCCTGGCTGGAGAACTGATCTTCACCTGCAGACTGGACTCCACACACTGGTCTGGAATGAAGGAATACAATATGCACTTTATAATAAGGACATTGATGTGACATAAATAAGGACTTTATTAATAAGGACTATGATGTGACATGAATAAGGACTTTAATAATGAAGACTCCACACACTGGTCCCTGATTGTAGCCGTTGTTTACATTCATCCTGGAGCTAATAAGGACACAGCTATGAGGGAATTACACCAGGCGATCAGTGCACAAGAAAATCGTCACCCGGACTGCGCAGTCATCTGCCTAGGCGACTTCAACCGGACAGACTTAAAAAAGGTCTTTCCCAAATTCCACCAGCATGTCGCCTGCAGTACCCGTGGTGACAATATTCTTGACCACTGCTACACGCCCTTCAAGGATGGATACAAAGCTCTCCGCCGCCCACCGCTAGGAAGCTCTGACCACGACGCCATCCAGCTGCTACCTGCCTACAAACAGAGGCTAAAAAGGGAGCCGGTCGTTGAGAAGGAAATCCGAATCTGGTCTTGAGGACACAGACGCTATGCTACAATCCTGCTTCTACCAGACTGACTGGGGGATGTTTAAGAACGCCGCTGGGAATAACGAACTCTCAGACTCAGTCACTGGCTTTATCAGTAAGTGCATAAATGACATAGTCCCAAAAAAGACAGTTCGGATCTATCCCAATCAGAAACCATGGATGGACAGCGGAGTACGTGCACATCTGCATGAACGGGATGCTGGTTTCAAATCTGGCGACGTGGAAACGCGCAACACGACGCGCGCGGCCCTAAACAGCGCCATCAGGAAGGCGAAAAAGGCCTACACAAAAAAGATGCAAGACAAACTCAGCAATGGCGACATCAGGAGCACATGGCAGGCGGTACACACCTTGACAGACTGCAAAACAAGAACCAGAAGCGAGGTGAACCCGCCTGCCTCCCTCCCCAACGAACTGAACACTTTCTACGGCCGGTTTGAGATCAGCTCCAACCGCGGCAGCCAAGCGGGGCCATCAGCAGCACCAGCAGAGGAGAACCCTCTAACCATCTCGGAGAGAGAAGTGCGTACAGCCTTCACACGGGTCAACATCCACAAGGCAGCCGGACCTGATGGGATTCCAGGCCGGGTCCTTAAGACATGTGCAGACCAGCTGGCGGGTGTCTTTGCTGACATCTTTAACCTCTCCCTCTCCCTGGCTGTGGTCCCTGCAGGGTTCAAAATGTCAACCATTGTGCCCATTCCCAAAAAGGCCAAAGTGACATGCCTGAACGACTGGAGACCTGTTGCTCTCACCCCGATCGTCAGCAAGTGTTTCGAGAAACTGGTGAGGGAATACATCAGCTCCACGCTACCTGCCTCGCTGGATCCGTGGCAGTATGCATACCGCAAAAACAGATCCACCAACGACGCTATTGCCATGGCTCTACAACAAGCTGCTGAAGGACAAATATGTACGTATGCTGTTCGTGGACTACAGCTCAGCATTCAACACCATTGTCCCAGCAATACTTGACAAAAAGCTCAGAGACCTAGGGCTACACCCAAGCATGTGCGACTGGATACAGGACTTCTTGTCCAACCGACATCAGGTGGTGAGAATGGGCAGCATCACATCCGACCCCCTGACCCTCAACACCGGAGCACCCCAGGGATGCGTGCTGAGCCCTCTCCTCTACTCCCTGTACACGTATGACTGCATAGCCACACATGTCTCCAACACCATCATAAAGTACGCGGACGACACGACAGTGATAGGCCGAATCGTCAACAACGACGAGTCTGACTACAGAGAGGAGATCAAATCACTGGCACGCTGGTGCCGGGAGAACAACCTCTCTCTTAACGTCGACAAGACCAAAGAACTGATCGTGGACTTCAGGAGGCCGCGGAGAGACCATGCGCCCATCCTCATCGACGGTGCTGCAGTGGAAAGGGTCAGCGAGTTCAAGTTCCTCGGAGTACACATCGAGGAGGACCTCAAATGGGAGACGCACTCCACACACGTGAGGAAAAAGGCTCAGCAGCGACTGTACTGGCTCCGCCGCCTGAAGAAGCTCGGAGTAGGACATCGCATCCTCAGGCTGTACTACAACAGTTCTGTTGAAGGCATCCTAACAGGCTGTGTCACGGCCTGGTACGGGAACTGCACTGCCCGAGAAAAGATCAGCCTACAACGAGTAGTGCGATCGGCAGAGCGGATAATGGGACTCGAGCTCCCAGCGCTCCAGGAACTGTACAAAAAGCGGTGCGTGGTCAAAGCCAAGCGCATCATCAAGGACAAGCACCACCCAAGTCACAGACTGTTCAACCCCCTACAACGACCGCGACCGGGCAAGGGGCTCTACCGCAGTATCAAGAGTTCCACCACCAGGTACTGGTGTAGTTTCAATCCGGCTGCTGTCAGAATGCTGAATGGGGCATAAGCCTGAATGAGGCATAGGCCTTGTTCAGCAGCCTGACAACAGGCGGCGCAGACTTTTCTGGCTCTTCCTGAACACACCTGTGGATTATACCAGGGACAATGACTTGGACTTTAGCCCCCCCTCGGACACACCTGTGGACTACACCAGGTACAAATGACTTTTTGTTGCACTCCCTCATGGAGCTACCTGCGGATTATACTAGGGTCAGTCCACTCTAGGTGGACACGCACTGACCTTTTGCACCTTAATCCCTTGTATAACGCACTGACTTTTTTTTTTTTTGCTCCTTTTCCTCTAAGCACCTTAACGTCCATTGTCTATCATGCACAGTATAAGTATAACATGCACAGTATACAATACATTGCTGCTATGCTCAGGCACCTTAGTTTAGTTTTTTTAGTTTTTTATTATCTCAGGTAATTTGTAAATATGTAGATAACTTGTCTGGCCTTCTGTTGCTCTCTTGTTTTGATCTCCTTCCCACTTGCCCCCCACCCTCTTCTTCTTCTCCCCCCCCCCCCTCTTCTTTCTATGGAAACTAACGTTGCGATGGGAACGATGTACAAAAAATAATTTCACCCACTTTTTTACCTTGTAAACCTGTGATGTGACAATAAAACTGATTCTGATTCTGATTCTGACTTTAATAATAAGGACTTTGATGTGATATAATTAAGGACTTTAATAATAAGAGAGAACTTTGATGTTACATGAATAAGGACTTTCAAAATAAGGACTATGATGTGGCATGAATAAGGACTAGACTATATAGAGAGCCATAGATATTTATGATACCAAACTTTATAAGTAGGTATAATGATATTGTTGCTGTGAGGTGGAAACCTATTATGTCCAAACTGTTACTTTATTAAAATAAAATAAAATAGCAGATCAAAAGCTTGTAGATCTGCTATTTTTGCTACTTTTGTGTGACACTGTAGTATGATGAATTAGGGCATTCATTTACCAAAAAAAATATATATATATATATATATATGGAGATACGAGGTTTCTGCTACAGCTGCTATAATAGAACAGTGAGAATCATGTAGATCTCAGGATTTACATGGGAACGGTGTGGCTCCAATGATGATCTCTGACTTCATGTGACCACATGGATTAAGATTCTTCATCGTGGAGACATATTTACATCAATTGGATTCCATAAGAGAGAGTGTGTGTGTGTGTGTGTGTGTGTGTGTGTGTGTGTGTGTGTGTGTGTGTGTGTGTGTGTGTGTGTGTCTCACAGAAGTGGGACGAGGAGTTAATCTCAGTCATCAAAACGGAGCCTACTGGCCGGTCTATTGATCTGCATGCAATGATCCCTAAAAACAGATCTACAACCTAACAACACCTCTCCATGCAAACGCTGTGTCATACCTGCAGTGTGTAGTTTTATGTTGTGTGTGTAACAGACATACCTGCAGTGTGTAGTTTGGTGTTGTGTGTGTAACAGACATACCTGCAGTGTGTAGATCGATGTCCATATCAAAATCAATGTCCAGCAGTTTGTTTTGTTTCTCCAGCAGAGTTTCTAGTGTCTCTATCTCTCTCTGGAAGAGGTTGCACATGAACTCTGCAGCCGCACTGAGGCGCTCCAACACAAACACTCTGACAAGCTTCACACAACAAACATCAGCACCACGCTGCTGTTTGTCCAAAACACACAATATCTCCTCTCCCACCGACGTCATGTGTTCATTTATCTTCAGCCGTACAGACTCCATTTGACACGTTTTTACCTCCTTTATGACACGTTTTTCACTGTCACGAGATAGGAGTTATAATTAATATATCGGTTATGACCACACTGACCAACTTGTTGTTGCTAGCGGAACGGAGCTTGGAACGGAGCCAGTATGGTGCGTTATGATACGCACTTACTTAGTACTTCCGGGGCAACATGTTTTACACATGCGCATTACATGGTCAAGGAACTGTTGCCATAATGCCTTTCACCACCTGGTGGAGGGGGTGTGTAACTGTCACTGAAAAAAGAAAGAAAGACGTCCACTCCTGGGGACTTGTTGTTTCCATTGTGGTCCTATGTATTCAATTCATCAACAGAGCATAGAATATGAACACATTAATGTATGTCATCAATACAAACAGCTATATTTACAGAGGAAGACAAAGGGGAAAAGGTGGCAGTGTATGAGCCCTCATTTCAATTTGGGAATTAATATCTAACTCCTAAGATAGATAAATATACAGTATAAAGATAGATACAGTAAGTAAAGTGTGTGTGTGTGTGTGTGTGTGTGTGTGTGTGTGTGTGTGTGTGTGTGTGTGTGTGTGTGTGTGTGTGTGTGTGTATCTCATAAAGCAGGATTACAAAGTTAGCCAGATAGTTGTGAAAAGGATCGTGTATCCTGGCAATACTGTAAAATTGTTTGTTTAAGAGTTCAGAGTTCAGACAGAGGTAGACCTTACGGTATTCAAAGTAATTCAAAGAGGAAGATATTCTATTTCTTTTTTTCACGTCCTATATTGGTTGCTTAGAGCAGTGGTTCTCCAGGTGGGGTCTGGGGACCCCACTTGAGAACCACTGGTTTAGAGACCCAAATAATGGAACATCGGAGATCAAGCCTGTCTCACTTCATACCCTTCAATCACATACGCCCAGGGACATGCTGGCCACTGGGACATTTGGGACAATTCCAGAAGGGACTCTCCATTCCAGAAAAAAAGGCCTCTCCTTTTTTTTTTTTTTCGGCCGAAATGAAGTTCCGGCCGGCCGTTTAAAAAAAATCCGGTGCTCGGCCATTGGGAATTAGGAATAAGTCTAGGGTTAGTTATAGTTTTACTGAGGTTAAGTTTGTATTATCATGTTCATTTAATAACTGGGTGGGTGACGTGACATGCTGTCCCTGGCTGTCCTCAGTGTCAAACATGTATAAATAAAAAATATATTTGTCAAAAACCTTCTGAATATTGTGCAGGACATTATGCTTCATGTGAACATACTCGAGATTAAAACATCTCATTCCTCATTTCTTCAGAATTTTCAACCAAACATAGTAAAACTCATATGGTGTGACCGTCCCGGCCTTGTTTCTCAAAGTAGGAACTTGAATAAAACTAAGAAAAAAAATTGCTAAAATTATTAAATAAATTCCATACATATAATATAGATGTCTATTTGTGAGCCTAGTCTTTTCAGAATCCAAGCATAATGTTTTCAGTAAGTTCTGATCAAAAAGATTTTGTCCCTCAAACCAAAATCATATTGTGTGACACCATTTTGGGAAATTTCAAGAGAAATTGTTTGGACACCCTTTGGGATAGAGAGGTCCTTCTTCAGTAAGGCTGTACAGCACTTCCCCAACACAACAGCATGACAGGTGTCTGAGGTGAGTTATCATTTAAACTTTTTCATGAAATACCATGTTGTTGGAACTCTGACAAATGCGACTCTTCCGGGTGTCTGTTGGTGTGACACCTTTTTCATTAAAAAAGCTAAAGTTATTAGATTTTAGGGTCATAATTTCATGTAAATCTAGGTTGCATTGTTATAGCTAGCATGTTGTTAGCATGCTAATGTGTAGCTAGTAGCTTCAAGGTTAGCCTAAATGCAGAAAACGTAATATGGTGTGACACTTCATCATAATGGTGTGACATGTCTGCCTGTCACGCCATATGACTTGATTGTCACACCATATGATATGAACTGTATTTTCGTACAGATATAACGATAAATAACAAAGTCCCATGTTTATTTTGTCCATTTAAACATTTGTTTTAAACATGTTTACATACAATCTATATCCACAATAAATTGTGTTTAATTTAGTTTTATTCTGGGATATTTCAAATTCATCAGACAGACCGGGAACCCCTTCACAAAAACTTTCAAATACTGTTTCAATCTAAACATTTTTTTCTCTTTGTCTTAAACTATACATTCCATGTTCTTCTGTCAGTTTGAAGATGGCAAGTACAGAGAGAACAAGGAGATACAGGGAGAAACTGAACTCAGACCCAGCAAAGAGAGAGGAGTTGCTGAGGCGCAGAAAGGAAAAGTAAACAAGAACTATCTGTTGCCATTTGCTGACCATTAGGAAGGTCTGATGGAGATAGGGTCATTGTTGACTCAAAAGGCCTTGGAGCAGATTTACTGAAACATGGCAATACATTATAGCTAAAATGTCAGTGGACTAGAACTCTGTAAGCAGTGCTACTAAGAGGAACGTAGTTATGAAATTAAGAGATTAGACTATGGGTGGGTAATAATGATGTATTGATTCAGGCCAGCAATGAACACTTGCTGGCATGATTGGCTCACCACTGTTAAAATATTCACACTATTCTCTTTGCCTTTCAACAGATACCAAGACAAGAAATATAAGGGAGAAATCCCACAATTCAAAATAAAGACTCTTCCGCCATCACAGAGAGAGAAGCTGAGGGAGTCATGGAGAAATGCCCAACTAAAGTACAGAACAAAACGAAGGAATTTAGAACAATTACTGAACTTGACTCCATCCCCAGATAACTCAATATATGATGGAGAGATTGACCCAAATCCAGCCCCAGATCGAAGTCCAGCCCCAGATCAAAGTCCAGCCCCAGGTCCAAGTCCAGCCCCAGATCAAAGTCCAGCCCCAGATCAAAGTCCAGCCCCAGGTCCAAGTCCAGCCTCGGATACAAGTCCAGTCTCAGATACAAGTCCAGTCTCAGATACAAGTCCAGTCTCAGAATCTGAGACTGGACTTGTATCTGATACAAGTCCGGTCTCAGATACAAGTCATGTCCAGGTCCAAGTCCAGTCCAGGTCCAAGTCCAGTGCAGGTCCAAGTCCAGTCTCAGATCCTAAACTAGCACCTCCAGACCAGATGCTGCAGATGAAGAGAGCTCTAAAGAGACTGAAGTCGCAGAACAAAAGACTCCAGGGAAAGCTCAGCGAAGAAAAGAAGAGGGCTGAAAAATTTAAGAAACAATCTGCAAGAAAACAAACTGCCAGTGAAAAATACCACTTGCCACCCAAGAAAAAAATGATACCTGAGAAAAAAGCTCAAGTGGAAGCCTTCCTGCTGTTGGATGAAAACAGCATCCTGCTTCCTGGAAAGAAGGACACTGTTGGCAGGAAAGATAAAAGACAAAGACGAGTGCTGACTTCTTCACTAAAAGACCTTCATAAGGCCTACATGCAAAAATGTGGAAAAAAACACCAACTCTCCTACAGACAATTCATAAGGTATAAACCTTTTTACATCACAGAGGCTAAGTCCAGTGACCGCAACACATGTGCGTGCTGGGAACATGCAAACATCTCTCTCCTAATTGATGCTCTTTCAAGCAGAGGCTTGATCACATCAAAAAGCTTGTCAGCACTGCTGTCAGCTATCACATGTGATACTGAAAATGCAAAATGCATGAAACGTGTATGCGCAAAGTGCTGTTATGATGAGCCCAACATGCAAGAACACAACCCAGCTGACACTGCAACATGGGAGCATTGGGAAAAGCAGGATGTTGTAGTGGGAGAGAAAACATACAAGAACTGGGTGAAGAAAAAGAAGACTGGGACAGTGGGAGAACTCACTGATGTGTTCACCCAGAGGCTCAATGTGATTGCAAGTCATCAGCTCAACTGGCTTCATCAGGTGAAGCAGTTCAGGCACATCAAGGAGAACATCCAACCCAATGAAATGGTCTTGCATATAGACTTTTCGGAGAACTATGCGTGTAAACTAAACACTGAGATTCAGGCGTTTCATTTTGGTGGCAATAGGCAGCAGGCAACAGTGCATACCGGAGTTGCCTACTCAGTCAGTGGCTCCCAGTGCTATGCCACCATTTCACAGTCCTTGCGTCATGATGAGCGTGCTGTGTGGGCACACATCAAGCCAGTTATTGATGATTTCCGAGGAAGACAAGAAAATGCAATTGACACCCTGCATGTCCTCAGTGATGGGCCAGCAACCCAGTACCGGAATCGCACAAACTGCTTCCTCATGAGCAGCATTCCTTATACATGGGGATTCAAGAGGGTCACCTGGAACTTTTCAGAGCGTTCCCATGGAAAGGGCGCACCTGACGGTGTGGGAGGGGTGCTGAAGCGTAAGGCAGACATGCATGTCCTCGGAGGCAGTGATCTACAAACACCGAGGGATCTGTATGAGTATTTATACAAGTCCTCCGATACTGTCACTGTCATGTGGATCGAGGAAGAGAAGATATCCACCATGGATGAAATGCTCCCTCCGACAGTGCGTCCAGTGACTGGGATCAACACTACGCACCAGGTTCTTTCTTTCTCCCCAGGAAAGATATTTTACAGAGACCTGAGTTGTTTTTGCCAGTTTCCTCAGATCTGCACCTGTCACAACCCGCGAAGACTACAGTTTGACCAAGTCTCCCGGGCTGAGGTGCCAGGTGACAAGACAAGTGATGAGTAAGTAACTAAATGATTACCTTTGCCAATTTCCTGAGACCTGTACTTGTACCTGTATAGTGACAATAAAGTAACTTAATGCATCCATTCATTCTTTCTCTTCCTTAACTAAGTGGTGGCCCATCTGAGGAAGTGCCCCCTTCCCAGCTCGGCAGGCCCAAAACAGCCTCCGGAACTCAGTGAGTACAACGTACTTGGCAAATTTGAGGACCTGCTAGTACAATTACATTTTGCTGCTAAAAACATCTCCCTGACAAATAAATGTCTTTCTTTGACTTTAGTGATGGTGGCTCTGCTGATGAGGTGCCTTCCTGTTCATTCAGCTCGCCCACCAGAGAACCCCAAACCCAGTTAGTAGTATAATCCCTACATATTTACAAAATGTTATGGAGTAGAAGCTAGATATTGCAATCACTGAACTGAAGACAATTAAGTGTGTCACTAACATTTGAATATCTCCTCCTGAAGGTCTTCTACTCAGGTGCTGTACACAAGTGCATCAATTGGAGAGGCCCAAGATGGAATTGAGGATTCAGACACCAGTTCAGATGAATACACAAAAGGACAGTTTGTCCTTATAAAATATGAGGGGAAACCATATGTGGGGCAGATTGTGGACATTAATAAGGAAGGAATGGACGTAAACTGCATGAAACAAAGTGGAAAAATGAAAAATTGTTTTGTCTGGCCAAAGAGGCGTGATTGCATTTTGTACCAGGAGCATGAGGTTGTCTGTGGCATATCACAGCCGCAGCAAGGCAGCCGATTTGCTGCCCTCAATAAATACGACTGGCTGATGTACAACAATACAGTCTAAATGTATACTAATCTAATACTTTTGGACTTTCCCTCCAAGTATGTTTTGACTTCCAGACTTTTACTTGTATCGCAGCATCAATTGATATTTTTACTAAGTAAACAACGCAAGTCCTTTTTCTACCACTGCCGTTAGGTTGGTTTTGATAAAATGTTGGCACTTTGGCTCCCAGTTTGTGTGGCTATGCACCTTATTGTCTCTTGAAGATCCTTCTGCCGTGGGTCGGCACCACTATAAAGACTTTGGTGTGTGTACCATTCCTGTGCACATCCTCATCATCCTTCTAGCTATTACCGGCTCATTAGAAACAGAAAGGCATTATTGTTGACTCACTCGCTAGCTTGTTTGCCTTTGTACATCTGCGTATGGTTGCTTATTATTTTGCAACATCAGGTTGTCAGGCTGCTATGGCCTATAAATCTAGTTTAAAGTTGTCTCTGTGTACAGTATACAGTATAGGCTGTGTTACGACACCCCATATATGGGCATGTTACGTTTGTGATGCCCACCGTCCACATATTTTGTGCCGTACAATACTGTAACTATAAAATAAAGCACAACTAACCTTGAACTGTTAACCTTGAACTGTTAGTCTAACTGATTATTTGTTTCCACAATCGTATCCTGTTCGGGGATATTGAATTCCTTGTTATCCCATGTTAAAGCCCTACAATAATATCCTGTTCAGAGATATTAAGGCCATGTTATTCAATGTAAAAGCAATTTTCCTGTTGCTGTTTTTCCTAAGTAATTGTTTAATCAATCCGTAAAGTTCAGTACTCACTAATAGGTAGGTTAAAACACAGTTTCCTTTGAAACATGAAGATATCATCATACAGTGTGACACTAAATCATTTGGTGTGACGTTCCAAATAGTGAAAAAATCATACCTTTATTAATGATGAAAACAAAAATACACAAATATTATTATTTTAAAATATTATTATAAAAATTACACAAATATTTGTGTAATTTTAGAGAGTTTTGTCACAATAAATACAAAATATGTTGAAAGGCCGACAACATTGAGTGTTGATTGAGTGTTGATTACAAAAATAATATACAGATTTAATACATTTTCACAAAACTATAGTGGATTACAGGTTAGTTATGATAAAGGACTTTGATAAAGGGAGTAACTTAAGAAAGGTGTACTCCATTTTCATTTTATAAACAATTATTGTCATGTCACACCATATGACGATTTTAGGCACAAGCACAGCAAAATGCTGAATAAACTCTGATTTCAATAAAATATCTAAAAACAAAATATGTTTCCATAAAGATGAGAGTGAGTAGAACAAAAGTAAATCATTTGTATTCCTGTTATTTAAAGGTTTTTAAAAAACACTTTTTTTGGTGTGTCACGTCACTGACCCAACTACACATCTTTAATTTCTACCCTATTGGGGTTCATATTATAATGTCTATAATAACTGTGTATCTTGCCTCATGGGGGTTTGTTAGTTCAGAGTCAAGTCTGTGTCAATCATGCTCGCGCAGATTTGTTCTGGAGCATCACAGGAGTAGAGCCACACCTCCAAACATAATGCATATAATCACTGCAATAAATGGTTTTCATCTCCATGAGTGTCCTGACTGTACTCCATGAACTATTCATGAACAGAAATAACTTAATTATTCATATAGCCTATCAATACCCCAATGTCATATCGATTTGAACAAATCAAAACCAAATAAACACATAAAGGAAGAATTATCCCCTGTTCAGCAGTCAAGGTGCTTTTGATATAATTATGCTCTGTCATACACAATTGTCATGGAGCACTTATGCTCTGTCATACACAATTGTCATGGAGCACTTAAAGTAATGTATTGCAGTGCCACTTTCTTTATAGGCCCCTTTATTTACAGACTCTGGTTAATGGATCATAAGTAAAGCATGTCGGGGCACGGTGGCGCCTGCAGTAACTTCTTTGTCTCTGGGCAGCCAATCATGGTCCTGCATTCACTGCTTATGGTCCTTAATTCTCTGCTGGATTTACTGTTTCACTGACCAGTTAAATCTTTCCCCCAACTCCCAGACCCCATTCCTAGATGAGGAAGAAGGAGGAGCATGATGAAACAGCACAGAAAGGATTAAATAAAAATAAAGATTGATTTGATTGATTTTTACACTTTGTCAGCTTGTTCTTTTGTCATTCCATGGTACATCATGATCTAGTAATTGTATTTGTTTTTTTTTACATAACCAGTCCATTTGGAAATTAGTTGGCTGTTCATTGCAAGAGGAAGTTACAATCTTTTCTATTTTGATTAGCTTACTGCCTTCAAAGTACCCAGGCTGTGCTCCAGTATTTTATTTATTGTGGGTAATCTATTTGAGAACAGCGAAACCGATCATGTATGACTCGAGTTTATAGCCCTGAAACATGACTGTCATATCGTGACCGTCATGGATGAGCTTCAACTTGGTATTTAAACTTTCTCCCTTTTTGGTCCATACATCTACATGAACGTTCATATTCCAAATATAAAGTGCTTACCCCATGGCTACGGATTTTACAATTATGTAAGGTTCCTCAGAAGTACCCGAATACCGCCATTTTCCCCGTATTTTCTTATGCTTTCAACTACGTGACCTTATTGGCTGGGAGGTGTATTGCACTCTGGTACATTATAACTCTATGAGAAAATGGCCACGGATCGGATATTTTAATCCGATCGGTGGCTTTTTATTGAACAATACGGAAAATACGGGTACTTGAGGGCCCGTACATAATTGTAACATGTGTGGCCATGAGCTAAGCACTTTATTTTTGAAATTTGAACGTGTATATAGATGTATGGAGCAAAAAGGGAGAAAGTGCAAACACCAGGTTGAAGTTCATCCATGACCGTAACAGACGACCGTCTGATCCATGGCTGGCGTTTGTTTTCCAAGTATTTCCAATGTTCAGTACTTTTACTTCTACTCCACTAAATCTGATCTCAGAGGCAAATATTATACTTGTACTCCACTACAATTATTTGAAAACTTAAGTTAAGTTGTAGATTTGGATTATTATTACAGAACATACATGTACCACTTCATCCCTATATACATTTCAGCCATTTGAAAATAGCAGATCTACAAGCTCACAATGATGTAGGCTATTTATCACTACATAACTAAAAGAGTTTATGAGTTAGGGTATCAACATTATATTAGGGTAACATGCTATGTTTTAAAACATATGTTTTAAACCATAGCTAGAGCAGGGGTCTTCATGAGGGGGTCCTCATAGTTACTACAGTACAGGGGGTCCGCCAAATCTATTTGAGATTTTCTCTCTCTTTTTTTATTATTATTTTCTTTTTTTTTCACTATAACCAGCATCCGGGGGGTACATTCACTGAGAATAGCCGATCTACAAGCTGACTACGCGTCATGCTGCAATCTGCTGTTTGTGGTAGGCTACAGTGACTCCCCGAATCCACAGACAGCCAATCCGTGTCCCAAGAGAAACCACACTGCTGATAGAGTAAACCCGTTCAGATTTCAAATATAAACTGCTCACCTCAAGGCCACGGATGTTGCAATTATGTACGTTTCCTCAAAAGTACCCGTATATTCCGTATTGTTCAATAAAAAGCATTTGAATCCGATTGGTGGCCATTTTTCTCCGTAAGCTTTCAACATCACGACCTTATCGGTTGGAAGGTGAATTGCACTCCGATACGTTATAACTCTATGAGAAAATGGCCACCAATCGGATTAAAATGCTTTTTATTGAACAAATACGGAAGATATGGGTAATTCTGAGGGCCCGAACATAGTTCTAACATCCATGGCCAGCCCTTTATATTGAAATATGAACGTTTATGTAGATGAATGAAGCAGTAAGGGAAAAGTGCAAACACCTGGTTGAAGTTCATCCATGACGGTAACAGAGCTTGCGAAATGAGATTTCCGGAGGGAGGGGGGGTTTACCAGGCTAAGCAAAGACATGGCTAGCATGCAGAGTAAGACCGCATGGCTCATTTGCATATCCTCGTGAATTTTAAGTAGCCATGCGGTCTTCATTTACTTGTAATTCTGTATTGTTATTGCAGTATTTCTGTATTGCGGTATTGATACTTTTACTTAAGTAAAAAGTTTGAGTACTTTTTCCACCACTGATTACTAGCAATAACTTGGATAACAATGACACGATTCTACAAGCTGACAATGTGTCATGCTGCTACAGACAGCTTGTAGATCTGCTATTTTTGGTTAAGAAGTTTGGTGGTGTAAAAAAACAAGTACAGAGCCAAATGTCTAATGATTAATGCTTTAATCTCAACGTCAATTTTAATGTTTTCCGAGTGAGAAATACAAATGTATAGGCTACTATAAGCACATCATGCTGCTACCCCTGACATTATGCAGAGTATAGGCTATAAGCATGAATATTATTTTATTGCTCAACGATGAGTTTGCCTATTTGTTACATAACTAACAGAGATTGGGTAGAGTTAGGGAAAGCGTTCACAATCACACTCTACAATTTTATTACACTCCTTCTTATCACATATAGCCAAAATATAATGTCTAGGGTGGCCAAAACTCGAGCCGGAGGTTTCTACGGGTGGAAAACGGAACGCTCGTCCTAAAACACACTGCCCCATTTTTTTCGCAGGCCGAGGCCGCCGGATTAGACCGGGGGCGAGGGTGTTTTAGGACGACGGTTCTTCCATTTCAGACTCTGAATCAGACCCCATTGTGCTGCTCGCGCACCTGAAATGCGCGATGGAGACCCGCCCATGACTGATAGACATGAAAGAAGGCCCTTCACAGCCAATAGATAATTTAAAATTTTAAGAATCGGTTCAGAATTGAATGAGTAGCCTACGGCTATAGTTAAATAGCCTGAAGTGTCCTCTTTTGGGGAATTCAGAATATGGTCACCCTAACATTGTAGGCTATACACCTAAAAGAGTTCTCTCTCTCCTCCGCGTCATCAGTGCCCACACCCTAGGTGGGGTTGGCGAAAGGGCCTTTCTGTGTGGAGTTTGCATGTTCTCCCTGTGTCTCCTAGGGTAGGTACCCTCACAAAAAACATGCAGTAATCCTGGTCACTATACTGCCTCCCCCTGGCCAGCCGGGGCGCCTGATGGAGGGGAAGGGAACTGGTTGGAATAACGTGTTCCTTCCACGCGCTACGTCCAACCAGGGAAACTCTCCCCTGTCAGGTGATAAGAAGGTCAGACGGCTCTCATGCATTGAAGGAGGCATGAGCTCGGCCCTGGCCTCCCTAGGTTGGCAGAGGGAAGGTAGTGCCCAGGATTACACGCATTGGCACTAGGGTGAAAAAATAGGGTTACAACACACACACACACACACACACACACACACACACACACATGCACACACGCGCACACACACGCACACGCACACACACACACACACACACACACACACACACACACACACACACACACACACACACACACAATTACCAAATCAATTCGCTGGTTTGGGATGGCTCAGGGTAGAATGTTAAGCAAATATCAATGGGATTGGCATTTAAGATACTCAGAGGATCAGTATCCATGTAGACCGGCTTCGAATGCTATCAACGCAGGTGCCACACACCTGTCTAACTACTTCTTCAGAGTGACTGACACCCACGGGCACAACACCAGATGGAGTGATCTGGTATACCCCCCAAATTTAGCACAAACATGCATTTTACTAAATGTGGAATGCCCTGACATCATCCATTAAACCATGTGATGACAGGTGAAACATTAAAATGCCAATGATCTCCTGCAGTTTCCCAGGAATAGGCTGCCTTTATGCTAAGTAAACTAACTTTTACTCCACAACATCTCAGAGAAAGAAGTGTATGCTTTACTCCACTTTAGTTACACTTTACTTTACTTATACATACAAAACATGCATTAAACCCTTAAGCCTTGTAATGCCTGCTATTTGAAAGTAGCTGATCTAGAAGCTCACAAGTTAACATGTCGCTAAAGACTGACAAATTGACAAATGTTAATACTTTTGTGCTGCAAGTATATTTGATGACAATACTTAAAATGTTGAATACAGGCGCATGTGGCAAATTTTGAGTTGACGGCCAAGGTGACCCAAAGAAATATAATAAATCATATACACACACAATCTGTCTGTCTATCTAGATAGAGGGGGCACCTCAGGCATTTTTTCCAGCTGGTTGAGATTTCACCGAAGGTCCGGGACTCGACCATTACTCTTTGTATGTGGTGTACTAGTTTAAACCAGCCACAATTTATAATAATAATACTAATAATATTAATAATATAATGTACGTAAAATGAATACTTACTCATGTACCCTGTAGTAATAGCTTAAGTAGGCTACAAGGTATACAGGCTGTAAAATGACTGTATTTTTCACAGTAGTTATGGACAGTCACGATTATTACATTTTTTTAATCACGATTACCGTCAATTATCCATTGTTTTAATTAAAAACAATTTGTCATTTAATTATATTGTATCATGTGTATTTTTATATGGATATGGTGGAATCACAAATAAAATAAACTTCACCGGTTGACCCCTCCGCCAGGCCGAAAGGCATGGCGAGAGAGTATGTTTTACCCCCTGTCCGTCCGTCCGTCCGTCCGTCCGTCTGTGGACAGCTAATCTCCCGCACCGTTGGCTTGATCGCAGCGAAACTGTGCACACACACTCCCTGGATGCCAATTCAGAACCTCTGCCCCAATTTTTACACATGGCCATGTTATAGCGCCACCAGGAGGCCGCTTTTTGCAAAACAATTTTTTTCCCAGTACTCCTACATATTTTGTCCAAACATCACGCAAATCGGAACACAGTATCTCTATAGTCATTAAACAAAACGGATCATTCAGATTTTTCATATTCCATCCTGATTGGCTAAAAATGGCTTCCAAAGTTTGCAGGACTGCTCCGTTTTGAACAAAATGCCTCAAATTATGAACACAGCATGCAATTTCCGTGAAACTTTGCACGCACGTTCCCACTATGCAGAGGAAGAAATTCCACTTGAGATTTTTCTAATCAGCCTCATGGTGGAGCTATAACAGCCCGATGTGTTTTTACCTATAACTGCACCAATCTGTGTAAACCTTTGTTTGTGCACTCCCTAGAGGTCAAGGAAAAACCTTTGCCCTGCATTTTTCAATTTCTACCTTTTTTAGCGCCACCAGGAGGCCGACTTATGTAAAACATATTTCTTTACATTACTCCTTCCGATTTTATCCACATTTCACGCAAATCGGTACACATGATCTCTATAGTCATGTGATCAAGACGGATCT
This sequence comes from Gymnoscopelus braueri, assembly GCF_963280865.1. Taxonomy (NCBI): domain Eukaryota; kingdom Metazoa; phylum Chordata; class Actinopteri; order Myctophiformes; family Myctophidae; genus Gymnoscopelus; species Gymnoscopelus braueri. The sequence goes on along the minus strand of NW_027660542.1, from coordinate 8,716 downwards.
GTTTAATTTTTCATATCCCATCCTAGCTAAGATTCACATCTAAAGTTTGCAGGAGTGGCCCGTTTAGAATCATGAATGCAGCGTCCGATTGCGGTCAAACTTTCTACGCACATTCACACTATGTTGAGGAACAAATAATACCATTTTAACATTGGCCTATTATAGCGCCACCAGCAGGTCTAATTTAGCAAAAAAAATAATGGAACAAAATTCAAATCCTCAAATCATGAATGCAGTGTCCGATTGCCTTGCAAGACCCAAGAAGAAATGGTACACTTTTTACATTGGCCTATTATAGCACTTTTTACATTGGCCTATTATAGCGCCACCAGGAGGCTACAATAACATCTGACCTGGCGGAGACCTGTGCTCCGAGGAGCACTTTTTCTAGTTCATTTTAAATCCTAAGAGTTTTTTCTGAAAAAGATCTGTTAAAATCTAAAATGACACAGATGCTTTCCTGGTTTTAATGGGAGAATCCAACAATATATTTCTGTTGGTAATCGTTTTTGTTTTGATCGACCTGCCAGCAGAAACCTGCTGACAGGTGAGTGCACAGGTGTGTGAGTGGCAACTGAGCATGGATGGGGTCTTGTTCCCTTGTTGAGTTTGTGTTGATGCTCCAAGCAGCAACACTGCTCCCATGGAAAGATGCCACATGTGTCCCTTCAGCATAAGGCCCACAGTGCAACAGGGCAAGTGGAAGCTGGTGTTCCGTTACGCAGAGTGGCAGCAAATATAAACCCTTCAAACACACTTTATCTTACTTTATAACAGAAGCAAACTGGAGCAGGGAGTCTTGTATTGAAGTCAATGAGAGCAGGGTGGATAAGCTTATTAATAACTCATATCTTTAATGAATGCGACCATTGTCAGATAATAATTTCAGGAACATAACAGAAGACATATCACACGTTGTTCTCTACTGTGTTGTTTTATCGATGTGCACACTATATAATTGTATTGAGGTATCTACATAGCACAGAGAATTGGTTGACAGTCTGTCGATAATTAACAGTCTGGTGATTACAGCCCATAAACAACGGCTCAGTCACAAACACACTTTGTTCCCTTTAGAATCTGATACCTCAATACAATTAAATATCAGCTCTATAAACTCACAACACGTTGCACCAAGTAAGTAAGTAAGCTAAGTGTCACTTAAAACAAGTTTTCCCAAAGTGGCCATCGGTGTAAAACTACAAACATTACAAACACATGGAAATAAATAACTCCAATGTAAAAGCTAAAAATGTAAAAGTGAAATACTGTTTAATAAAAATAAAAATAGCCAATCAACAATATCACAACGCTTTGCACACGACGCGTTGTGATATTGTAGATCGGTTATTTTCTCTATTTGTTTCATGAGAAGGATAGGGATTAAGTGGATGCATGAAAAAATAAAAAAATCCATGCATGTGTGTGCGTGTGGGGGTCTTCACTTTTGTCAGATGTAAGAAGGAAGGTTGGGAGGTTGGGAAATTACTCAAAGGCACATACATACATTATTGCAAAAATCTATGGATATGGAAGTAAAAGAGAGCAGGGTGGATAAGCTCATGAATAAACAATATTTTCAATATGATTGTGACAGATAATAATTTCAGGAACATAAAAGAAGATAATTTACATCTTGTTTTCTACTGTGTTGGTATCTGAATAGAATAGAGCAGGGGTCTATAACAGGGGGTTCAGGACCCCTAGGGGGTGCTCAGAGTTACTACAGGGGGGCCGCCAAATCTTTGTGTGAAACTTTATTTTTACATTAACCACTTGAACCTCAGCATCCCTATTCTGAGGATAACTTTAGCCAAAAATTGCAGATCTACGAGCTTGTAGATTATTTAGAGACTCTTTGTGTCTCCTACCGGAATCAAATTATTGGTTAGGTCTCTTTAAATATCTGAAAATACACATGAACATGAATCCAACGAATATGAAATCTATGAAAAAGTTTAATCTGCAACACAATTTTATAACATGTAGTGGGGGTCCCTGCTTCATTTCTCTCTCAGCTAAGGGGGTCCTTGGCCTGAAAAATGTTGAAGACCCCTGGCATTGAGATAATTGGTTGACAGTCTGTCAATAATGAACAGTCTGGTGATAAATAATAAACCAAACAAACTGCACAGTCAACAATCAGACTTTGTGCTCTTTAAGTACCTCAGTAAAATTAAATAGCAGCTCTATAAACTCACATGTTTATACATGGTATGAATTCAAGTTAATTTGAATGAGTTTTAAAATCGCCGTTTTTTGGGCTGACGGCGGGCGATAGGAATATTTTGGCTTACCACCCAACCTTAGTAGAAATCTAAAGTGTTCCTGGCCATATTGGAGGTGTCGCATTACTTTTTGAGACCAGGTCTCCAGTTGTTATTTGATGCGCTGCCATTCTCTATACTGCTTCCGTAAACAATAATCACTGGGGTGCACGCAACGCACATGTCACGTGACACGCGATTTGGCTGACGAGAGCGTCAAGATTTAATAAAACCGTATTAAACCGTAAAACCGGGACACCGCGCACAACCTTAGTATGTGTGTGTGTGTGTGTGTGTGTGGGGATAGGTGAAACATTAAAATGCTAATGATCTCCTGTCGTTTCCGCACAAAACACAGTAACTAAGTACATTTACTCAATTAATGTCCTTAAGTACTATTGTGAAGTGCTTTTACTTTAAATTGTTAAACTTTTACTCCACTACATCTCAGGGAAATACATTGTATGCTTTACTCCACTACAATTGAAAGCTTTAGTTACACATTACTTTACTTATACAAAACATGCATTGAACCCTTAAGGGCGCGCTCCCACCAAAACACGGCTGCTGTTAAACGCAGGTTGTGCGCGGCCAGTTTTTTGCAGCCAGCGGATTCTAAAAATATGGGAGTGACGCACCTGTCACTCACTTTCAAGACCGTCCCCGTAGCCCGCACCGCCTTCTGCCTTGAGCACCATGGTGCTTCCTGAGTCTTGGGACGGTCCGCCTTCGACTCACCCGATTGGACAGAGGGGGAAAATCAGCTCCTGCCTCCAGCAGAAATGGACAAGTCGTGTAGAGCGGATAAACGCAAGGTGTGCGCGACAGGCGGAAAGATCCGCTCTTGCGTGAATCCACGCATTTACATTGACAAAGCATCGGCAGATTCCGCACCAGAGGCAAAATAAAAGTGCGGTGAGAGCACGCCCTCACCAAAAGTTGGCTGGCCGCTGTTAAACGCAGGTTGTGCGCAGCCACAGTTTTTTGCAGCCAGCGGATTCTAAAAAACGGGAGTGACGCGCCTGTCACTCACTTTCAGGACCCTCCCCATAGCCCGCACCGCCTGCTGCCTTGAGCACCATGGTGCTTCCTGAGTCTTGGGACGGTCCGCCTTCGACTCACCCGATTGGACAGAGGGGGAAAATCAGCTCCTGCCTCCAGCAGTTTTATGCTTCCAATGGACAAGTCGCGTAGAGCAGATAAACGCAAGGTCTGCGCGACAAGCGGAAAAATCCGCTCTTGCGTGAATCCACGCATTTACATTGACAATGCATTGGCAGATTCTGCCCCAGAGGTAAAATAAAAGTGCGGTGAGAGCGCGCCCTAAAGGAGTAGTTCACCCAAAGAATTACTTATTTTCTATCAATTACACACGCCATGAAGCCTTGAATTCATGGTGATCTTTTGTCGAATTCCTAAGCCAATAATTTGATGACCGGGTCATCAGTCAGTAGGAGACTCAGTAGGAGACTCTTTGAGTCTCCCGCCGGTCATCAAATTATTGGTTTAGGATTGCGACAAAAAATCCCTATTCCCTTAAAGTTATTCCCTTAACATTGAAGTCTATGAGAGCACCTCAGGCAATGTTCAAGCTTGGTGAGATCGCCCCAAAGGCGCTGACTGGACCATTACCTTCAGTAGGTGGTGTGCTAGTTTAAAACAGACAACTTTGGGTGGAACACGGCTAGTCACTATTCAAAATCCTTATTGTATAATAACAACAAAACTATAATAAGGGTAATAATAATAATAATAATAATAATAATAATAATAATAATAATAATAATAATAATAATGTATGCAGACTGTAAAATTAATACTTACTCCCAGCATGTACCCTGTAGTAATACATTAGCTTAAAGCTGCTATAAGCGCTTTTTGGTGATTTTGGGGCAACATTTTAATGCCTTTTTTCTTTTTCTTTTTTTTTATCAGTCAATAATGGGTTAAATATGCTCCGAAAATATCTAGTGTGTCTGAAATGTGCAGCGGCCGCCAGGGGCCTCTAAACAAGTATCCAGTGCTGTCACAGATATACTGCTCAGGCCCACCTCTCTACCCATGACACTGCGGAATATAGGCACCACCAAAGAAGAACAAGAAATCTGCACTGCGCATGCTCCTGGACTGGCGTTTATTTTGAAAGGTTGCTGCGGACATTCAGAAGACATAGACACATAGAGAGAGAGAGAGAGAGAGGCCGAGAGACACACACATAGAGAGAGAGAGGTAGAGACAGAGAGAGACGGAGAGAGACGGAGAGACACCAGACTTTTCGAGTTTTGCATTGACTTCTGCCGGAGAATGTCGGATTCTGAGCCTATCATACTATCAAACTTATTGTAAACTATGTGTAATACATACACATACGTTTTTACTCACAGCTTTATAGCAAGTATTTGTATTACTGTAAGACGTTATATTGGGCTGTAATCAGTTTGCTGGCTGATAATGTATGTTAGCTAAACCCAAGACTTATGTTTTTGTTGTTGTTGTGTACAGTGCAATTCCTCCAGAGTCGACGACGACGACAGTCACACTGAATATGTCCCACCACCAGAAGCTGGTAAAAAGGCCAGAAAAAAAAAAGCCAGAAGGCAGCGAAGACCACCACTGCAGCTTGCGGTCGCGGTCGTGGGCGAGGGAGAGGGAAAGGCCGGCTCGCTGGAGAGGAACGTTTGGACCCCGAAGATGTGGAGAGGATAGAGCTGCTGCGACAGCAAGCCGTCGCGGATCAAACGGTAAATAATAGTATTAGGCATAGAACAAATTATGTATATGTAGAAAGATCGATGGATCTAGATAGATAGGCTATGATATAGATATGAGATCGATAGAGTACATTTCGTTGTACAGTTGTGTTCAATGATAAATTCCATCCATTGTGTGTGACACACACACACACACACACACACACACACACACACACACACACACACACACACACACACACAGAGAGCTAGCTGTCTGTCTGTCTGTCTAGAAGATAGAGTCCAGTTCAGACATGAGCATATCGTATGCAAATGTTAGTCTGCACGCCAGACACAGCCTACCCACCTATATAACTATAGTAGAAGTAGATTATTACACAGTGTTTTAAAATATGTTTTACTCAAGCTAAACAAGCCAATATATTTAGATAGAATTATATTTTCTTAGGTGAATTGTGCATGAAAGGGCTGTTCATGTACAATTGTGTTGTTGAAACACAATTGTTGAATTATTGCTATTTACAAGACAACTAATACTATTGCACTTAGGCTCTTTCAATCAGTTTTCCCATTTTTGGGCATGTCATTATAGGAGAACATGTTCAGATATTTTATTATTTTATATTTGATTACAAATAGTAAAAATAACCGATCCCCAAGCTGTGAGCTTGTAGATCGGCTATCTTTGCTACATGACACCATGACATGATAGTATAAATACAGGTTATGTGATTTGGAAATGCTTCAGTACCAAATAATAAAAAGTCTGAAAATAAAGACTGGAAAATGTATGGAATTTGCAATTGAATGTGTAAGAACCCTGTCCCTGACCACGGGCGGCAGTGGCTTGGGGGTTGAGTAGCCGGTAAAAGTGGCTTGGTAGACCTGCAAGGTTCCCAGCTCGATCCCGGGCTCCCCCAGAGTTAGTGTCGAAGTGTCCTTGAGCAACACACTGAACCCCTAATTGCTCCCGATGTGCTGGTTGGTGCATTGCATGGTTTCCTGCCATCGGTATATGAATGTGTGTGAATGTAATGCACAATCTATGTAAAGCGCTTTGGAATACAATTGCTATATAAATGCACCATTTACCATTTATTTATTTCCATGTGTTTCCTTGGTCTAACATAATATTTATACTTTGATGAACACATGTTACTTCAGTGAGAAATGAATTGTAATTTGTCTCTCTATAAATATTATTGTCTATTGTCAGGCACGAATTGACAGTATGAGTCTGGAAGACTGCCGGCTGATGCTGCACAGGGCTCTTGCACGAGAGCCCAGTATGCTCTTTGACCTGCCAGACTACCCCAATACCAGCGCTCCACAGGATCCTCCAGCTCAACGGCCACCCAGTTGGTGTGTGTGTGTGTCAGCGGTGCAGAGAGATGCCAACAGTGCTGGAGAAGAAGTGCTGCATGCAACGGCCTGGCGCATGCATCTCTCTGCTGCCACAGTTTGACATGTATGTCATGCAGGAGGGTCATCTCAGGTTTGTAATATTGTTTTTCTATGCATTGTTGATTTCTAGGTACAGTTTCGCGGCTTTGTTTGTAACTAATTGCGACCGAAGGTAAAAAAGTAAAACAATACTGGTTTTATTGTTGTTCCATTTCAATGTGATGTCTTGTTTTATTATTGCTTATTTATTGTACAGCACTTTGTAACATTTGTTTTGACCCCTTACCCTCAGACTGGCCCGGAGGATCTGGAATGATGTCCAGGCTGCCGTCGACCTTCCTGACGCAGGAGAGGACAACAGGCAGTTTAGATACGCGGCCTACAGGCAGTTCATTGTGTGGCGCTACGGGACTCTGGGCGCTGACAACCGCATTGTGATTCCCAGCTGTTGTGTTTGGAAGATACGGACAGCCTGGCCGGACCCTCAAGGGCATTATGTTGGTTTCATTCCCCGCAGGATTTCGTTTTTTTTTTTACACAAATCACTTCATACTGAGTGTGTTTTTTTGTATATTTGCTGTTTTCACTGTTCGGGTTTAGTTCAGAGCAAATAAAGTAATTTATTTGTATTAATGTGGACATCAATGTTTTCTTTTAGTTCATAACACCTATAGTACAGTCTACTCAGATTTTTTGCAACACTCATGGCTACACTAAAACAGCTGTGTGTTGTATGAGACCGATATATTTGAGAGGTTGGAGATAGTCCTCGTTTACCAAAGTCAGATAAGTGCACACGGTTAAATATGTGCGTTGCCATAGACCTCAGGTTCTAGGAGGGTACACTGTGTATTTGAAGTACCAGCTGTGATGTGTGATGTGTCTGCTCTAGTTCAGAGCAGACACCTGATAAAGGGCATTGATAATACATTTATAATACATTTTGATGTTCATATTGTGATGATTGTTGAATAACTTTTAGAGCGGAATAGTGAGGTTTCCTGTTAGATCCCGGGCTCCCCCACAGTCGGTGTCAAAGTGTCCTTGAGCAAGACTCAACTGCTACTGATGAGCAGGTCGGTGCTTTGCATGGGGTCCTCTGCCAAAGCGCTATATACGGGTAAAGGCACCATTTACCATTTAGTTCACCCCCCGCACCCGCCCAACAAACTACTTGTTTTCCATCAATTACACACCCCATGAAGCCTTGAATTCAAGGAGATGTCTGTGGTTGCATTCCTAAGCCAGTAATTTGACAAACGGGTCATCGGTCAGTATGAAATGATTGGCTCAGGAATGTGACAAACAAGAAATAAATCTCAAGGCCTCACTGGTGTGTGTGTGTGTGTGTGTGTGTGTGTGTGTGTGTGTGTGTGTGTGTGTGTGTGTGTGTGTGTGTGTGTGTGTGTGTGTGTGTGTGATATATACCTAATAACACTACTACTGTGGTACAATAGGTCAGTGGTTCTCAAGCTTTTTACACCTAGTACCACTTCAGAAAAGACCTGTTTCTCCTAGTACCACCATTATAACTGATGTAAAATACAGGTGCATAAACCTAACCCACCCTATTCAGCTATGCACACTGGAGGCCAATTTATTCTTTGAATTCCATATACTTTTTTAGTTTGTTGCATTCATAAGTAAATACTTATCTTGTTATGCTCATTTCAGCACAGCTGGAGAGCAGATTCTGCGACCGGAGTCTCAGATGGGAAGTAGGCTGTGAAACAAATGTGTTTCGCAAGCTTCTTCCATTTGACGGTGTCAGGTTAGGCCCTGCTAGCAACAGGTTAAATGTCACAGCTGTTCGAGAGGCCTGCTGTCGTTACATGGAGTCGCATGCATGAAAAGAACTGTGTAGGGATTCACTGCTTGGTTGATACCTACTCCTGTAAGATGTTGGAGAAGCACAGCATGGATTACATTCTGAAACACTTCAATGTTGTGTGAATTCTGCTTCACAATGATAGGAAGAGCCGAAATCGACGGATGTCGGCTGGATCTTTAAACCACTGGATCTTTAAAGACTGCATTCTGGTGCAACCTATCTGCCAGTCTTATCATCTAATATTGTGGCAGATCTATTTAATTTGGCCACCTAGTACCACTTCAGAAAAGACCTGTTTCTCCTAGTACCACCATTATAACTGATGTTAAAATACAGGTGCATAAACCTAACCCACCCTATTCAGCTATGCACACTGGAGGCCAATTTATTCTTTGAATTCCATATACTTTTTTAATTTGTTGCATTCATAAGTAAATACTTATCTTGTTATGCTCATTTCAGCACAGCTGGAGAGCAGAGAGCCTATTTCAACCAATTGCTTG